>NW_015094510.1:24170763-24221214 GCF_001431845.1 Calidris pugnax
CCCTGCGCGCGCGCGGGCGCGCGGCCGAGGGGAGGGGGGGGCGCGCACCTGCGCTGCTCCCTCAGCCCCGCCGTGAGGGGCGGGCGGTCCCGCTGCCGCCTTTGAAGGGACCCAGGGGCGGACCCTCCTCTGTGTTCCTTCTCCTTCCTTCCTTCCTTCCATCCATCCTCCGACCGCGCCGGGGGAAAGCCCAGGTGAACAACCGCCGCCGGGTGTATGTGTGTGGGGTGGGGTGTCCGCGTCGAGTTTGTTAGTTCTCAGAGGATAGGGCCTCCCCACCCCACCCCGGGCGGGATTTTCCTCACAGGGGGTCGGTGAAGGGTTCTCCCCATCCCCCGCCCTTATCCTGGCCGCTCCCTCCGTGACCAAAGAAATAATCCCGCTTTGAAACCGTGGCGGCTGAATAACGGGGTTTTACACCAGCCCACACCCCAAATTGCAGCTCTTCCACGCGGGGAGGGGGGTAGTGGTGTGGTGTGGGGTGGGTGGTGTTAGCTATTTGATGGGCTTCCTCCCCTCCCTGCGCCTTCTTCCCTCTGCAGGTGAAGGGAATTACCGCTCGATCACTCAGCCTCCCTCTGTCGGTCCCTTGGCAGATAATTTCGGGCAGTTTTCAAATTTACCCCCCTCTCCCCTCCTCTTTTTTTCATTTTTATTGTCACATTTATGTAACAAGTGCCTGCTTGCACATTAGATTGGTGTTGCCGTCTAGGGCGTTGCATGCTCCGGGAGTGCTGCATCCAGTGCTGTGTCTGAACATTAAAAAACATGTCTTTCCGTTGAAGAAGACAGGGGTTAAAATGAATGAAGATCTGAAGGTTAATTTGAGCTGGCTGCCTCAGGATCATGTAGAAGCCAGCTCTACCGAGAATGCCTCAGCCGCAGGCTCCTCCCTGGTTCCTGTCGTAGACCCAGAGCCCGAGCTTTTGGTAAACCCCTGGGACATTGTCTTGTGTACTTCAGGGACCCTTATCTCCTGCGAAAATGCCATTGTGGTTCTTATAATTTTCCATAATCCCAGTCTTCGTGCTCCCATGTTCCTCCTGATAGGCAGCCTGGCGCTGGCAGATCTCTTAGCGGGCATTGGATTGATCATCAATTTCGTTTTTGCATACCTTCTGCAATCAGAAGCTACGAAACTGGTTACGATTGGACTGATTGTTGCCTCTTTCTCAGCATCTGTCGGCAGCTTGCTGGCTATTACTGTTGATCGTTACCTCTCCCTGTATTACGCTTTGACTTACAATTCGGAGAGGACTGTCACTTTTACCTATGTCATGCTTATATTGCTCTGGGGAGCATCTATCTGTGTTGGACTGCTGCCTGTAATGGGCTGGAACTGCCTCAGAGATGAATCCACCTGCAGTGTTATCAGACCACTCACTAAAAATAATGCAGCAGTCCTTTCGGTCTCTTTCTTGCTTATGTTTGCCCTCATGCTGCAGCTCTACATTCAAATCTGTAAAATCGTGATGCGCCATGCCCATCAGATTGCCTTGCAACACCATTTCCTGGCCACTTCCCACTATGTGACCACCCGAAAAGGAGTGTCTACTTTGGCCATTATTTTGGGGACTTTTGCTGCTTGCTGGATGCCTTTTACACTCTATTCTTTAATAGCAGATTACACCTATCCTTCTATATACACCTATGCCACCCTCCTGCCAGCTACCTACAATTCCATCATCAATCCTGTAATATATGCTTTTAGAAACCAGGAGATACAGAAAGCACTTTGGCTCATCTGTTGTGGCTGTATTCCTTCTAACCTGTCTCAGAGAGCAAGATCACCCAGTGATGTCTGATTGGCAGCTAGGAGGACGTTCCTTAACGTGTTACTTCCCAGCCATTCTTACGACACTGTCTTTGGTTTAGATGCATTCATTAAATGGTGTGTAATGGGTTCATATAAAAGCCACAGGATGCACAAACCTTTTTGTAAACAGAAAACCCCAGTGACCAGAATGAATCGAGTGGTTTAAGGGAGACTTCCAAAATCAAAATAATCAGTGTTACAGATTTTTAATGTTACTCAGGGTCTTTTTGTTACACTACCCAGACTTTGCCATGATTTTACATTGTTTGCTAATTAAAATTAGATTGAAGCAGCATACCTTCTTTGAAATTATTTATGTGATTGAGTTCAGTCATACTGCATGTTACAGTCTGTTGTCAGTGGTTTTTTTTCCCCCTAATTAGTTTTAAAACAGGAAAAAAATAAAAAAGGAAAACCTGTGTCCTGTTACCCCATTTGTATATCATCAGAATACTCTTCAAAATAATGGCCAATTTTAGCAATTTATGTGGTATTTATTGTAATAATCTCAGTGCAACAAATTTGCTCTAAGAGAGGAAGTACTTGTATAGCTTTTTATTTTACGTCTCAGCATGAATTAGCTTGATAATTGTTTTAAAGTGTTACCTGTTCTCTCCTGAGTTCTGGCAGGATGTTAAAACAGAAGATATACTTTGCCTTCCTTTTCAAGTCAGCCATATGTTTTCACTTAGATATGGGACATCAGAGCTCATTATTCATTTTAAAAAAGAATTCAGTGGGGAGTTTTGAAATTGATGAAACAATATTGCCTCTTTTGGCTATGCGTTTGTAATAGATGCAACACTAACTTTCTCAGACAAGTTTATCTTTTCAGAAGTGTATAAGAAGATATCTAATAAAATAACCTACAAATTACTTGCAAGACGTATTTAGCATCTAAGTGAAATGGTTCCCCTTAAGTTTGTTATCAAGTCAAAACTATTGCCACTTGTTTTCATTGTTCTGCTATATACTTAAAATACTGAAGTTTATAAATTCTCAGAGCAGATCTGGTTCATAATTGTATGCAACCAGAACTGCAACATGAAATAATGTTTTCTTCTTTTCTGGCAGTTTCATCCATTACAGATTGTGATTCTTCGCACTGTATGTGTGTCAGTTCACTTCATTATAGGTTGTTAGTTGTGGTCAAAAAATGCAGAGCTTTTCAAACCACTTCTCACCTTTTACTGAAGCCGCATTAGAATGCACTGGAAATAAACATTGTTTTCCAATTTGAAGACTTGATTGTCAGGGAGAAAATCTTCCTGGCAGGTGTCTTCGTGAAACTTAAGGTGTGCCCTACTGTCAGTGCATGGGAGTTGACAGAACCACTTCCTTTAGTGTTGATGGGAACTCCATGTGTGAATGCCCTTGCATCAGTAGGATGCTATATTCCCTTGAAGGTCAAAGTCAGTATACTGTATTGTTGCTTCAATATCTTCCATTACAGTTTTAAAAAAAACCCAACAAACTCAAGTGTAAAAACAGCAATATCTACAGTTCAATGAAAAAATATACCTGTATAGTATAGAAAGTAGAGACAACCATGTTGCTGGTCTGGATTTTTCCAGATGGAATCTGTCCTTTTCACATGGATGTTTGGGTGACTGTAGCTTTTTGTGGCAAAGTTTCTGTGACGTTAAGAATCATACGCTATACACAAAGCTGAATCTCAAATGTGAATAAGTTGTCTGTAAACAAGGCTCTGTAGAGATTTCTATGAGCAATAATTAATTTTAGTTGCAATGCTGGGTTCAAATTCCATTATTTCCTTGGTTCAGTCTTCATGATATTTGGCTCTTACTTTGTAATCTGATTAGTTTAATAATTGCATGGCATGGACCAGTAGAGCTGTGAACTTGCAGCTCCCTTGGCTTCACTGCAATTTACAGATGCTCAGCACAGTTAGACTATGACCCCTGCTCAGTGTAGGATATCGGTGTTCTGTATCTACTTCTGAATGCTAATGAAACTCTAGTCATTGCCTTGTACCTATTTTGTTATGAATTTTTGTATAAGAAATAATCACTTCATAAATATCCATGCTATGTATGCGTGCAGTTTTGCAAGTATGCAAAGTATGGGGAATAATTGGCAGTAAAAGTCATGAGCTGAATAATGTAGAGAGGCTGAATAATGTAGAGTGGCACTTTTTAAAACAAAAAATAAGTTAAAGCCATGCAAAATTTACACCCCCTCCCTTCGTTTCCGCCAATTGTTATTCTGTATTAAATTGTTCAAAAGTGTGATGAGGATAAGGAGCTACAGCTGTGACCAAAATTCAGTCCTGAGGGCAACTGTTATGCTGTTTATGCAGACCTGTTTTCATCCTCTTGGATAACCTCACAGGCACTAGTGTTTTTCTCTCCACAGCACCTGGGTGGTAGGGAAGCCAGAGAATAACAGCACAGAGGGAGAGAATGTTGTCCCCCCTTCTCATGCTGGTTCACCGAGTGTCCTTTGTCATCTTCCTCACTCCACAGGCTGCTCAAATCCACAGAGGCTCTCCAAGAGTGCCGGGGGAGCCGACCTTTTCCTTGTGCCAGAGCAGAGTGATTTGTAATTGGAAGCTCCTCTCCTGAGGAGCCGTGTGAGTCAAATGGTGGGAAGAAGGATTAATTATAGAAGTTCCACAAAGCTAGCTCATAGGGATGTGACTTGCCCTCATTTGAGGAGTAGCACATGGTTACCTTTCACCACAAACAGATGAGAAACATGATTATCCCTCCCAAGCTACTGCTGTGACCTCCAGTGAGGATGTTGTCTTTTCCAGAAATACGTTCTTAAATTGAGATTGTGCAGCATATGCCAGAATATCCTCCTGGCAGTCAGTGACATAGGTTTGCCCGCAGCTGTCAGAGCAAGCTTTAACATGGTTTGCAGTGCTGGATAGATGCGATATAACACACCTGTGACTGAACTCTTGGAGGGGGAACAGAGCTGTGGGTACAAAGCTGCCTACCTCACTTGCACAACAGGAAAGCTTGACAGACAGACACTTTTCAGACCCTGCAGAATTAAACAATTCTCTGCCATCACCTCAGAGTTACAGTATAGGCCCTGCTTCTAGATGGTGAGGTGCCAGCATCCATCCAAAGTCCCTCTGAAACTGGCAGAAATCTATATAGCTTGCAGGATTCTGTCATTTTGGTGTCCCATTAAACAACACCCGTGTGTAAAACTGGAGTGTTAGATTAACCGTTCTGTGTACAGTGAACGATCTTTCATATCTCCGTCATGATGACAAAAGCCTTTTATCTTAATGCGTAATTTAGTTTAAAGAACTGAAGTTCATTTTTATTTACTAAGACACTTGACCCAAAGTTAGTAACAGGTTGTATCTTGGTGGGCGAAATGTGCTGTGGTCAGTGTTTTCATATATTCATTCTCAAAGCTTGGGAGAGGATTTTTTTTCGTTGTCTTGTTGTTTTTTTTAACCATTTCTCCTGACAGTAAGAGTTCAGCAATAAGGGGAAATACGTTTTTAGCACAAGAGCAATAAAATCCTCCATGTTGCGGGTACTATAAACTGCTGAGTAAACTCAGAGCAATAGAGAGGAAGCAATATCTTCTTTAGACAAAAAATAGTATCTTGCATAAGGACTTTAAGTAAGCAAAAGTCTTCCTTTGTTAAGCAGTTGCTATCAGACTGATGTGGGACATTATTTCTGGTTGGTTTGTGTTACAGTTACTGAGTTCCTGAATAGAATTACTCAGCAATAACCTTTTACCTTAGTTCTTGGATCCTGAATCCATGCTATTTGCAAGAAGGAATTATGTACTGCAGTGGGGATTTTTATTATTTTCATTGTTTGGCATTTAGTTGTACAGCATTCTATGGATAAATTCATTTCGTTCAGGGACTCTGATTGTAACTTAATACTGAGAATACTCTTACCATACAAAAACTGAGAATACCTGAATGATGTGATGCCTGACAAGATGGATATGATAAATGATGCTAGCCCACTCTGAAGGCAGCTTGGCTTTTAAAAGAACAAAGTATGGTATCATTGAAGAAAACCCTTACCAACACCCAGGGTATTTGGAAGCAAGCTGAAAGGCCTGCTATGGCTGCTATATCTTCCTACCATGGACAGTCAGTGACATAAGGCACTGTGTCCATCCTTCATGTTCAGGGGTCAGCCTTGAGGCTTCTTGGAGTTGCTAAAATCCCTCCATGGACAGCAGCCTTTGTCTTAGGCCAGCAGCCTTTCCATCCCCAAAGAGTTATTTTTCTATTGCCTCATTTTCTTAGGCATTGTTTAGCTTCTAAAAATAAAATACTTGTGAAAACAGTTTGATAATTTCGGTGGTAAACTTGGGAAAAACAAATTTTTCACATGCTTACCGTATTGGACACTTAGTGTATTGCATGTTAGTGAGAAGCCCTATAACTTGACTTGCAAGTTACAAGTGTGAGGCAGCAGGGCTACTCAAAAGCATGTGAAATTTGGTGATTAGCCAATAAAAAGGCCAGTGCAGATGACAGCGCATTACTGCAATTTGGGAAACATAATTTTAAATGGTATTTAAATTTGCTGATTATTTTTTTTCCTGGTTTTTGAATGCCATTATATAAAGCGGTGGTTTACTCTCTCTTTCAATGACACATTTAGTTTGGCTTAGTGGTAGTCCAGAGATGTGCAGTGGAGAAAAAAATAAGATCTCTCAATCTCTGCTTATAGAGAGGGGACTAAAAGGAAGTGGTGTGATTTATATGTCATGAATAAGCAATAGTACAGGAAAGATAGATTAATCATGCATATCTCCCCCATCTGTCAGTAAAAGAACAATGAGACTCCCAGTAAACTTGAACGGTCTCATATCTGGAAATACTTTTTGGTACAAAAGGAAATTACTCCTTAAAACTGGGTGCTGCTGGCTTCTTCAGACGAAGAATTTGCAGTTCCTTTTAATGTATCAGAAATCTGGATGAATTGCAAGGATATCTGCTTTCGTACTAGATGGGTGCTGAAAGATGAGAGGATGGAAGTCTTCATGGCTTGGTGAATCAGCCAGGTAATGCAGTGGTTGAGGTTGGACAGGAAGGATGCTTGGATAAAGTTTGCCTTTGAGAAAGTTATTTTGAATTGTCCATTTGGAACCTTACTGGATGTCCACGGAGCACCTGAGAGGGGCTCTGGGGGAAATGAAGTACAGCAGTCCCTGTGAGTTTCAGGCGGGCAGTATCGCTGTTCCTGTTGAATGGTGCCTGGAGAACAGAAAGGAGGAAATAATGGTCAGCAGTGAGGTCCTTCTCCCTTGAAAACGTGACCTCGTGTTTTATTCAGATTATAACTTGTCTTGTTAGCACAGTCTTACATGGCTCCACCTGAAATCAGAAGCAGTTTTTTTGTGGAAAAATATTAAAAATACAAAAGTAGAACCAATAGCAGATTATTTTAGAGTAAGTCATTATGTACTTCTGTTTCTTCTAAGGAGCAGCTGGGTTTATAACTTTGCAGTAACTGTTTCTTTGAAAACAATGTGCCCTTGCACTCAAAAAAACCTAAAAAGTCCATGCTGCAGGTTTTTTTTTTGAAAATTGTTGTGGTCTTGTAAGCCAGACAATAAGAAACAGTTGCATATTTCACTGTGTTATACAAATTTCTTCTAGAAGAGAAGGAAAAAAACCCAAACCTGAATGTAGGTTAGATGAAACCATATTGTAATTAGCTAGTGCGTCACTGCTGTGATGCAAACGATAATTCAGTGCCATTGAAAGGATAAGGGGAGATTTTTGCAAGTGGGTTGGGAGAATAAAACTAATTTTAAAACAAAGGTCAGTCAAACTTGCATCCCAAACTTCTTGAATTTCCTTTTGAAGAAATTGTCCTCACCTCCCCAAGCCTTTTGTTTTGCACTCTACATATGCCAAGGCAATTTTTATAAACTCTTGCTGACAGGCTAAATATTTGACTGGATGAGATAGTATAATGGGTTTCCCCCTCCCAGATGGAGGGAAGACTTTTCTGTCCCAAAACTAGTGAATGAATTTATTTATCTGATATCTCTTAAGTAAAACAGACCTTTCTAAACAGCGTAGAGTACTTAACGGACATTCACAGCACATTTAGGGGCTTGATTAAATTACTAGTGTAGAGTAATTCAGCTGATGGCCATAGGATTATAGGGGAAAGAGCAGGGTGTTCTCCCCTTGCCCCCCTCCAGTAGTAAGATGTCTGGCACAGTCTTTTGTGTTTCAAGACAAACGTTGATTTACAGTTGGACTCGATGATCATAAATGTTTTTTCCAACCTAAAATGATTCTACGATTCTAGGAACCTGCCTCATGTAAGTACAGTGCTGCATTCTTAGGTAAAAGCTTATTTACAAAGGTTTTAATAGTTTGTTGTAACCCTTTCAAATATATCAGCAGCACATTTTCATTGAACAACTTCAGTGAGCATTTCCCTTACACTGGAAATTTATGATTTGCCTGTGGGGGGTGGGTGAACAAGTGAACTGCTACCGTTTTATTTACACTGGTGATACTGGTTTTTCCTCAAACCATTTGATCCCAACCATATGATCTACCATGATCTGTCTAAGCACAGGCATAGTCTCAGTTTCTCAAGGAAAAAGCCAGCCAACACTAACTGCACATGCTGAGGTCGGCATCCTGCAAGGATTTACCTTGGAAAATGGAGGGGCCATCCACTTTTAAGGAATAGACGCCAACAAAATAGATTTGTTTTTTTAAAAAAGTATAAATAATTTTAAAAGACAATACCTATGTCCAGGTTTAACTTAAAGAACATAAGTACTAGTTTATTACATGCTGAGTGGAAAGAGTTTCTTAGGAGTATTTTGGTATGCCATTCACTTAAGTATTATGAGCTATCATACTTAAATAGCATAATTACATACTGAAATGTAATATATATACATAATTATTATGATTATTTAATTTACTTTTTATGTGTATGATATGCTGGATATCATGCTCTATACCTTCAGTGTTGTAATGGTCAAAGTGTAACCTCATTGCTGAGGCAGTATCATATGATTAAAGAAAAGCATTGCCAAACCGGTATGAATGTTGCAAACACTGAAAGATTCAGTGGCAAGTAATCAATATTTCAACAAAGACAATCCAGAGGCTTTGGAAGGGAGGTTAATTCTCATGTCTTTAATTTGCACAGATCCCACTGCCATCTTTGGGATTACAGGAATGTGTTTTATGGCCACATCTGGGGCAGAATACAAGAAGGATATTTATCATTAACATGAACCTATATAGCAGTTACATGTTTCTGCATACACTGTTCCCTGTTTTCATTTTCTCTCTCTCTCTCTGTGTCCTTCATAGGTGCTTTAGTAACAGGACTGCACAGATCATGAGTCTAAATAGCAGTCTGTACAGTCATGTGACACAGGTGCACATTTTGCCCTGGCTGATACTAAGCTGGGGAATATTACAGTATCTAAAAAGTCTTATACATTTATTTTTAAAGGGCACACAAAATACACCTATACTTCAGGAGTGTATGTGTTCTAGGAAAAGTGGCTAGGACCTATAAGATTTAGGGCCAAGGTATGGAGCTGTTAATGCATTGATTAGTTATGGCCCCTATAGAATTTTCCTCTTTCTTCTGTGTTTGCTAAAATGAAACCCATCAAAATAATCAGGAATACAGCTTCCGCTGCTTTCAGGGTGGACATATTTTATAATATGCAAGTGAAAGCAACATGACCTGGCCTTTGGAAAATTGAGATACCCACATCCTGAAAGAGATATACTGTTGTGTCCCCATGGAGCTCAGAGAGCGGTGCCCCATCCATGGAGTTTTGTTTTGCTGCTTTTTGGTTTGCCTCTGCCCCAGAGGGCTCACGAGGAACCAGCACGGAGGTAAGGCTTATCTGCAGTGTTGATCATAGGGTCAGAGTGTGCTGAGTTTGGAAGGGAGCTCTGCTTTAGGCAGAGAGCTTTCTGAAGACATGGTAGAAAATAGTGACCCTTCTTTGGTCACATCCCAACCAAATTTTAGCTCCTTTCTTTTGTATTTCCCTTTCAGTGGAAGCAGAGACTTCCTTAAGTCGAGGAGGAGGAGAGTAAGTCTCTGCTGGGAGCTGACACGCTCCATCATGCAGCTTTTCACACAGCGGATGTTCCAGAGCAGAGCGGCTGAATGCACAGTAGGTCTGCTCATGAGCTCAGCCTGGTCCCACAGGTTAAAATGTATAGGAGGAAAATGCAGTTTTCCATAATGTGGAAACAGTATGTGTGATTTGTGCCAAAAGTGTGGAATGGGTATTGCAGCTGAAGAGGCAGGTAAATTGCCTAGATTACATATACAGCAAAATGCTCAGGCAATCTCTAGGGTGACTTGCCTGTGCTCAGATATCTTTTCCATTGAAGCTGATAGCAGTCCCAGGTACGTATGGAGGAGGAGAAGAATATGGACTTCTCTGTTCGCCTGAGCCAGAGCCCACCAAAGGAAATGGGCATTCTTATTTTTGTCGTTATTTCTACAGAGCGCCACATTAGACCTTTATCTGTCTTGTATGTCTACATTTTCTTACTCTTAGGGGCTAAAATCTACATTCATGTTGTCCTTTAGTCTCAACTTGACTGTCACAGCCAAAACCTGCAAAAGTTGATTGTAAATGTGTTTACAAATAAAAAGACATTTCATAGGATAAAATGTTGTAACTGTGCCTCTGAAATAAAGCTGTAAAACTCTGTATTTAACTTCAGGCCATGAAATTTGGAATGCCTGGACCAGTAGAACTACTTGTAATATTCTAGACTTACTAACTAGACCCGTACTTTCTCTTTATTGCCAAATGCAATTCAAAATAACCTATGATTTACCATGGTCATCTCATGAAATTCTCAGAATTTTTCGTAGGAAACACAGTACAATTCGTGCAAACTCCTGGTACTACTGACTGCAGTGTGATTCCATGCTGGATTCTAAAAGCTTTAGCAAAAGCAGCTGCATGGGGGTAAGCTCTCACACTACAGATCTCATTAGGAGCCAAATGTCTTTAAACCAGTAATTTAAATTCTGCATGTTGTGCTTTTCATATGAGAAACAATTACTGGTTTAGTACATAAAGGCCTGTGGTTATTTCTTATACTAATTTAGGGTTTTTTCGTTTGACTGTGGTTGAAGTTTGAACAGTAGTTTGCCAGTGTATGAAGTAATTTTAAAAAGAAGTGAAACATCTTTGCCTCAGTTTCCCTTAAGATTAAAGCTTTGGATTGCAACTACAGAGCTTCTTGTTGTATACAAGATAGTCATTTAATGCACTTTATTTAAAAAAAAAAAGGCACAAGTTATTTTGTTTATAAAATGTTACAATTGCACTATGCTGTAAGAATCGGTTAATAAATACAAACTGTACAGTTTTGTAGTTAACATCATAAGTGTTTAGTCATAAATGATTGAAACAATTACATGTTTCAGTTAAATGTTAATTTTATATGTGGTATATGTAACCATAAATAAATTTTCCTTTCTAAAAAAAAGAATGGTTGTCTGTTTCATTTACTTGAATTTCACATTCTATTTCAAATAACAAAACTATTATTTCTAAAAATATAAAATTAAATGTTTCAGTGCAAAGAGATGGCAGATGACATGGCTGAATTTGGGGGATTAAATTCAGATGTGCAGACTTCAGCTGATCTTCTGGATGTCCCCTGCATCCACTAACACTGCAGAAGGAAATACCAGGC
The DNA here is from genome assembly GCF_001431845.1 of Calidris pugnax. Classification (NCBI taxonomy): domain Eukaryota; kingdom Metazoa; phylum Chordata; class Aves; order Charadriiformes; family Scolopacidae; genus Calidris; species Calidris pugnax. The sequence goes on from NW_015094510.1 coordinate 24,182,274, forward strand.
ACTACAGTTCTCTACAAAAAGTCTGAAAGAAGAGCTAACAGGAATTCTGGACTATGGAGTTGTAAATGAAAGCCAGGGTGCCCTTTCAAGTCTACTTTCCTTATCCAAGTTAATTTACCTCGACAGCAATTCGCTTCAGACACACTGCCGTTTATGATTGTATATGCTCAGTTTTAGGGAACAAAACTCAGTGTGGATGGCACACTGAGTGAGGCTCTGCATTGGATCTTGCTAAATGGATGTAAATAATTAATATTTGAGTTAGTGATCGTTAACTGGGAGAGGTAAGAGTTGAAAGAAACTATGTTAACCTAAATATTTTTTTTAGAACTTTGGTCCTGATCCTCCAATTAAGTAACTGCAGAGTCAGATGCATGGTTGGCGTTCTGTTTTCTCACTCTGACTGTTACAGGCAGGCTGAAAGAAAATGGTGGCCTGTCTCATTTTCCAAATATTTTTTTTTAATGTATATTTTAATTCTTCTGAATGGTTTTCGTGAATACGCAGCTTACTTTCCAGACACATAAATTGATGGAATGAGCTACATCTCTGACTGTGAAACTGACTGTTGTGTACCACAGCCAGTGAAAATATGACTTCTGGAAGAAACAGACCGGTGACTGACAGATACCCAGGTAAGAGGCTGCTTCCTTTATACTGTGCAGGACTACAGTCCTGCAGCTCAGGTGTATCCTGGAGGAGATCTTAGTGATGTTTACTTCTGCCAGGCACAGCTGTCCTCCCCACCAATCACATCAGACATTCAGGCACCAACTGCTTTATCCAGAGAAAAAGAAATTGGTGACATGGTGTAGGGGCTGAGTCCCAGTTTGTCTCTCTGCAGTTAAACTGCAGCCAAGCAGACTACAGCACAATGGTGATCAGGATCTGTTTGATAAATGTTTTTGCCTAACTAAACATGAACAGCAATTACACAGTATAGACCCTTAGGAACTATCAGCCATCCAGTCTACTAAACTGGAAAATGAATAAAAATTAATGGGAAAAAACAAGGGAGGGAGGGGAACTAAATGTTTCACCTAACAGAGAAGCCAATACTGAAATCATGTGGCTAGGGCTGTTTGGGGATCTCTTTGGGCTTAATTGCTGGAACCTAAAGTCAGACAATAAACTGTACCCGTTCTAACCATATGATGCATGTTTAACCTGCTGTTGCAGTCAGGAGGACCAGGAACAGTGGGGATGGATGGTTCTACCATTTTGGCATTGCTGTGTTGGTGCCCCTTGTGCACCTGACAGCTTCAGCATCAGCCCAACAGCTCCCTAGCAGTCTTGGATGGAAATATCATTAAGAGGGCAAAATGACTGACCAAATCAATAAATGGAATAGTAAAAACCTGACAAAAGTTAGTGGCACTCTGCCAGAATTGTGAAGGAATTCCTATTAAAATGGTGGAAGTATTAAAGGCGTTACAGAACTGGTAGGTATCCTGGCTGTGTTTCTGTTTAGTGCAGGTAATGTCCTGCTTGCAGAGCAAGCCAGCAGTATCACAAGCTGTTACAGAAACAGTGTTTTGGATTAACTGGGAACTTGAGGCATTGGCAGTGTGTAGACCACCCACTAACAACTACTTTATCCCCCCCTGTCAAATGTATAGCGCTTTATGCACTGTGGTTGGATATCAGATATGTCAACTAAGTCTGGAACTAAGCAGAGGGTAACAGCAGAATTTTTGGTAATGGGTATGCAACAGGAAACTTCTGTGGCCAGTAGTAAATGGTCGGTGTATTTACAAGGATAAAATAATTGAAAGCCGTCAGGACATCAAATAATTTCCATGCGAGAGTAAGCAAAAGAAAGTTTCCTTATATGAGGCCCACAAGTGGAAATTAAAAGTGTGTAGCCCAGTGTTATTCTTTGGTTCAAAGAGGTTGGCTGCAGCGTTCTAGGTGCACGTGCTTGTTCTTACATTCTTCTTTTAGGTGCCTGTGGGTCAGACAGAGATGAGCTGCTGGGACATGGTGCAGTGTGTCTTATCTTCTTATGAATCATCTTATTTATAGCAGGATATTGGAGAGTGTCTACAACCTCATCACTGTCCTATAGCATGACTCTGTGATGTCTATGCAAAGTGTGAGGCCCCTGCAGCTCATGGATATTTTGTGTTCATCACTGAAAACTATAGGAAATATCATCAATCTGGCATGTTTGACAAAGACAATTCTCTTTGCAGGCACTTAGGCTTTTAAAAAGCTCCAATTCGTATATACCTTTCAAAGATTTTGTAATTATCTGCAATAATATGGATCTAAATATTTTTTTACTCTAGAATTGCTTTTAAAGCTAGCAACTTAAACCTAATTATTATATTTGCAAATCAGCTCTTGAGCATCTTCTACTTTCAGATTTTATTGGGATTTTGTTCTTTTGTATTTGCTGAAGTGTTTCACCCCCTTATTTTGTGCTAATTGTAAAGATGGTGGCCTTTCAATGAAAGGCAGTCTTTATCTGACAACAAAAGGTATTTTAATGTACCAGGACATTTGTCTTCCCACCAGTGGCCCAGCAGAGCTGGTTTCATCTTCATTTTTTATCATGATGTATGGGGTTTAAATGATGCTTGACAGAGAGCCTATATAAATACGTTCTTAAGATGCATCAAGTTTGCCATCATTATCATTTTGAGCTGTCAACTGCAAAAGCATTCTCTTATGATTTCCAGAACAAGGCTCATCGCTCTCCAAATCATTGAGCTTACAAGGGGAACGCAGAGGATGTGGCAAGCCAAGGTGAGGGCGCCCTTACAACTCCGGTTTCAGGCATCAGGCAGGTTTAATTGGGAGCGAGAGGATTCCAAAATCTCAAACTGACCTAAGGATTCCCCTCACTCCCCTGGATATTCTTTCACCTTCGCAAGAGGGGTGACAAAGAGGGGGCTGCTTTTCAGGAAGCCTTCATGTTCCCCCCTTCTCTCTTAGATGCCATCCGTCGTTGCAGCCTCCAGTTCCCGTTCGGCTTTTTCCAGGAGCTGGCCTTTCTCAGTGGTGGCAGCGCAGCGCGAGGGCGTCTGTGGAAATCACTGTTGGCCAAACAGTGCATCTCCAAGCACATCAGGCAGGAGAAGGAAGCATTTGCTATTTGCCAGTTAAACCCAGCAGAAGAATAATTTCCTCCCTGACGTCCAAGCAGACCAGGTAGACCCACTGCTCTTGAGAAGGAGAACCAAGGGCAAGCTTCCACTTCGCTCCCACTGACCGAGAGGCAGGGACCATGGTGGGGCTGGTCCCTGCACAGCCTGTCCCTTGCAGGCTGTCCCTTGGCTCCGTTACCCTGCAGGTCGTGTTGGGTTCACTGCCTGGCAAGGCAGGATGTGCTGCGCTGAGCCAGGGCCATGCAGCAGCAGCTCATCGCTCCCTTGATGCCTTGGCTCCTTCTGCAGCCTAGTGTCTTGTGGAAATGGACTCCAGGATTTATTGTCAATGCTGGATTCCCCGTCCCTTCAGACAGCTTTCTCTGAGAACAGCTCTGGGTTTTGTTGGTGGTGGTGTTTTTTAATTAAACAGCCTATTTTAAGGTCCCTGGAGTTCTCTGTGGTTAGGTTGGGTTTGGTCTTTTTCCTCCACTTCTAGGAATAAGTCACAGAAGACTGTCCTGACTTTAATGCTTGGTCCATTTCATTCATCATGCTCTTTCTGGACAGCGTTTGTTTGCTTTCTGTCCAGCCACACCTTGTGCACTGCCTTTTACAGAGACACAGTCGGCCCTGCCAGTAGACGCATCTGCTCTGAGATCTTCAAACCCCCGTGCCTGCCATCACAGGGTGGTTCGGGCCGGCTCAGTTTCAGCAGCTGCGTGTCAGCTCTGGGACTGCTCCCACAGGCTGCCCACTTCCCCAGGAGCACCAGCAGCTCTCCTCAGATGGTGACACTGACCTAACCGTGCACCCCGCAGAGCGTTTGCTAAAACTGGCCATTTCTGCCAGCAGAAGGGGAGGCCAGGAGAGCACCCCCAGGGTGGTGGTTGCTGCTGCTGTGGGCACCACATCCCTGGGCCTGGGAAGGGCGGGCTGTGAGGGGCAGACAGCGACAGGCACTGGTCGGGGAGATGGATTCTCCTTCCCTTGTGATACCAAGTTGCAGGAATAGACATTGACCGGCCCAGGAGATGTTTGCTGCTCAACCATCCATGGTGTGTCTCCTAGAGGGGAGAGTCACCAGGCTAGATGGGTATGTGTCAGAGGCCTGGCTTGTCCCGTGGACATGCGGCGAGGCTGTGGTGGTAGCAGTATGTACACAGCAAACCACAGCAGCTTTTTGGTTTCCAGCACGTATCAATTCAGTGATTTCTTCACATTTACACTTGATTTGTCTCACCAAGGGGTGTTGTATTCTTCTTCAGAGATGAGATAAAGCGTTCAATAGAGCCGGGTAGTTTCCCCTATTCTCTTTAGCATTTTTCTGCTTCTACTTGATTCTATTAGAGGGTGTTTTAATGAGCACTCATTAAAGGCGCATCTCTCTCCAGAGATCTAAGCAGCAGAATCTCCATCATTTTCGCTGTTTCACAAAATGATGCAATGCTTCTTTTAGTCAAGTTAAAAACAGAACAAAATGCTGCTCTGTGTCCCTTTCAATCATCTCACCTTCAGCAGTCATTTGCAAAAAAGACTGTTGCTTTTTCCTCTGCTTAGAAGTTATTTTTTTTACACCATTTAAATGACAGCTTAGTCGTATGATAAAGGACTTCCCCAAGCACAGGTCTTTCCCATGTGTCAAAATATCAGTGGATTCCGTTATTTAACATCAGACACAGCTGCGCTGCAGCCGCAGGTGAAGTTTCCCCTGTGAATAGCTGCCGTGATATTAAATCACTCCAGAGAGCGCTTCCATTTGGGAAACAGCTCTGAGACACAAGGCAGGAGGGCTCTGGCCCCTGCAGTGGAAATCAGTGGCAAAAATCCCTAACAGCAACTAAGTACCTGTAAAGATGTCGGTATACGTGGAAAGGTGGGGTCATACAGGGTAATTCAGGCCATTTATGATAAAGTAGCAGTATTGTTTTCAAAGATACAGAAGCCTTGGCAAATACACGTCAAGTGCTTCTCAGCAGATGGCCACGTGAGCAGAAAGAGGTCATACCAAGCACGCAGCAAATTCAAATATCTGCTGCTCTTCCTTCTTGCTCGTCTAAGGGCTTGCTGTGAGAATGTGGCAGGTAAGTGCTCTCTGTGTGTTTGTGAAATTAGTGCCTAAAAGAAAATAATACAGTGAATTTAACATCTACTTCAAAGTTGTGAACAATTTCTGCTCCTTAAAAAAAACCGAGGTTCTATCACATTACCTCTATGTCTCCTGTCAGTAGCTTCTATCATGAGGAAGAGTGCACCACCGCAGAGCAGCTGTGATGCTCCACATAACATTGCTGTGTTGTCAAGCTTGGAGTGTGGAACAGGCTGGCGCCAGCCTTCTGCTGATGCAGAACCAAACACCAGTGTAAAAAAGAGCCCATAACTTGAAAGGCTTCCAGTGACAGTAGGGGGAAGGTATGGAGACCTCACGGGCTCTGTGCAGCTTTGAGCACTGTGTGCCACCTCCTCTGGTGTGCCATAGACACCTCCCCAGCCTGAAGCAGTGAAAATCCAAGGGGAGACACAACAACTGGGAGTTCCTGGTCAGTGGATGAGGTGAAAGGCCATAGAAGCCCATGGTTTACATGACTCCTTAAAAGTTACATAAAGCCTTGTCTCCAGTGGGGTTTTACCAGGTGCTTGGTAGCGCGGATGAGGAGGGGCTTCATTTTTCCCTGGTGAAGACAGAGCCCAAGAGGTATTTTGCAACCAGCGTCAATTGGTTCAACTGCAGCAGAGGTACCGTTTCCTGCAGAAAGGTCACAGGGCATTTGTAGCTTTCTGAGTCAAAACCAATCCTTAAAACTCCATCTAAAAACCACCTTGCAGCTGTGTAAAGCACTGTAATTGTCCCCGGGCTGCAGCAGCTGACTACAACAACCAGAACTAGAAATAAAATCCTGCCCAGGAGAAATTATGGGTTTGTTGCTGATGGTAAAAGCAGAAGAAATGTGTAAGTAGAAGAGCAGGCCCGTACCTTTCCTGCACACTGTCACGGGTAGGATGTGGTATTTCAGAAACAAATGGGGCAATACGATGGAGTGTGTCTTTTGTGAGAGCCTGTCTTCTCTGCAGTGAACGTTATACAAGAATTCAGGAAGCAACCTGGAAACCTCTTGAGAGCTCTGCTTTCCCTCTGGTTCGCCATCGGGACCAGCAGAGGTTTGGGTAGCTGGTGAGGTATGGAGAGGACATTTGGGATAACTGTGAGGCGAGAAGACAGGAAGCCAGCAGGGCAGCTGAGAAGGACCCGACCTGGAGGAAAGGATTTTAGTCTTGATGCCTGAGCTTTGAGCTGGAGGGAGGGCAGGCAGGTGGTGAGAGGGGGGGTCACGGTTCTGGAGGTAGTGGTGGCCCAAGCCAACATCTTCCCAGTGTATAAAATCAAATTGTGCAGATGAGTTTAATAGAGGGGAACCAATGGGAAGCTTTGACATTTATGGAAAAAGACATCTGTGCTTTGTCCTACACAGGCTTTACAATACCCGATTGCCATCAAGATAACCGAGATCGGACTGCTCAACAAATCAACATCACCTTGTAGTATACATGGCTTACAGTACAGGTAAGGCACAGGTGGTTCCACAACAGCCAGTGAGGAGACACGGGGGAAGCTTTGCTCATTCAGCCTGGAGAAAAGATGGCTCAAGGGCACCTAAGTGCCTTACAGGGAGGTTATCGAGAAGGCGGACCCAAGGTCTTCATGGTGGTGCATGGTGAGAGGATGAGAGACACCAGGCATAAGCAAAACAAGAGAGGCTGAGACAGAGAATAAAGAGAAACTATGTCCCCATCAGGAGAGTCAGGCAGTGCACAGGTTCACCAGAGAGGTTGTGCAGTCTCTGCTTGGAGGGTCTCAAGACCCAACTGGATAAAGCCCTGAGCAACCTGGTCTGACTCCAGTTGGAGGCAGAGGTTGGACTACAGACCTCCTGAGGTCCCTTTGGACCTGAGTTATCCTACAGTCCTCATGGTGAGTGAGACACATCTGTGGGTGTCCAGCTATCTTACCCATCACCCGTGAAATAAAGAGAAACTATGTCCCCATCAGGAGAGTCAGGCAGTGCACAGGTTCACCAGAGAGGTTGTGCAGTCTCTGCTTGGAGGGTCTCAAGACCCAACTGGATAAAGCCCTGAGCAACCTGGTCTGACTCCAGTTGGAGACAGAGGTTGGACTACAGACCTCCTGAGGTCCCTTTGGACCTGAGTTATCCTACAGTCCTCATGGTGAGTGAGACACATCTGTGGGTGTCCAGCTATCTTACCCATCACCCGTGGCAGCCAGACTGAGGTAAAAAACTGCAGGTTTTAGATTTTGGGGTGGGATTTTTTTGGTGGTGTGGGCGCTCGCCGTCTGGAAAGCACTACCACTAATTTACTGAAGGAGTAAATGTGAGGACAAGGCAGATAAATACAAATGGTACAGCTTGACACAGTGTTCCAGATTTTGAGCCATGCTAAGACCTAGCAAGTTTCTACCCCACCGGTATGACAGCCAGGTGGCTGTGCACACTGCAGGGCACGAGCCCTGGGGCAGATGGACACAGCTCTTCCCACCATGCTTTGAACCCAGCTTCCCCTGCAAGTGTGAAGATGCAGAAATGAACCCTGGGCAGGAGAAAAGCCAAAGGCTTTTACCTTGCAGCCACATTTAGAGTTGAGGAGTCCCATGGCAACTGCAAGGCTTTGGTCTGATCAGATAGTCCTTTTCCAGGCAGACGCACAGACGCTGCTCCCCGTCAGCAGGCAACGTGGCATCACCAGACAGGCTGCAGCCCCAGCAGAGCTGCCCCAACACCTCTGTCCTCAGCTCCGAGCCAGCCCGTCGGGGCTGGATTTGTAACACAGAGCTTTTTATGGACCCTTTCTGTGACCTTCAGCACAAACAAACTGCTCTTCCCTCTTTTTCCTTGCCCAGCCCTGACAGGAGGTGTCTCTGGATATGATGAGCCCAACCTGCACTTTGGGTGCAGGTCTCTTGCTGCTTTAGAGCAGAACCCAATCTTTTAAATCTTTAAAAAAAATCATTGCCCCCCCCAAAAAGCTCAACTGAATTTTGAACAAAGCTGTCACAAGAGAAATACAGCCTGTTCCTCCCCAGGGGCTGCAGACTACAGGCCACCAGGCCCTCAGCAGTGCCACCCCTCTCCCTCCCACTCCTCTGTCATCAGCCAGTGGCAACAGAAGACACCTGGTTTTGGGCCATTGGGTCAAAACTGTGCATCAGTGTTCAAAGGAGAACACATTTTGGGAACACTCCTGGGACGGGAACCTCAGACCACTTCTTCGTAAGCTGAGTCCTTGAAAGAGAGGTATCCCCCGAAGAAGCTGGGAGGTGATCTTGTCTTTTTGTTCTGTACAGCTAGGGTGATAGAGCCCCACACACTGCAACCCAGTCTGTTCCCATACTTGTAAAAGTATGTTTTTACATAGTCTAAACATAGTTAATGTTTTTACATAGGAAAGAGTCTGAAAAAGAACATTTATGGACAGTGGGAGGCTTGATGTTTTCCTTACCCAAGGAAAGCTGAAAAGTGACATGAATATAGCATAGTAGAAGTACCACTTGGAGAAAACTGGAGGTATGAGAACCATATGGATCAAACAGAAAATGATGTAACATGAGCTAATGGATGGAAGCTGAAGCAAGTTAGATCCACTGCAACACCCAGGTATGTAAGCATTGGAAGACAGTCCCCAGGAAGTGGAGGTTGCCATCTCCTGACAGCTGGACTTGCCGATGGGATGGCTTGAGCCAAGGAGAAACTACTGGATTCAGTCAAGGAATAAATGGCTGTAAAATGAAAAGACCCTATAAAATATTGTTCGTCTGGCTTGATATAGCGACCATTTCTGGTATGAAATGCTAATGACCATGGTAAGAGCAGAGCCACTGGCACAGCCTCCACAGGTTACCTACTGGATCCTCCTTCTCTACCTCCTGGTATCAGCTGCCTTCAACGGTAACGAATTGTTTCAGTGCCTGCATTTTGGAGGAGGGCAAAGAAAGGATGTGCCCTTAGCCATTTTTTCCACTTTTTACATGGTGCCCTTCATAATTTTAAGCATTTCCTCCTATTATTCATAACATTGGGTGCACACAAAAGATAACACAAACATTTTAAAATTTTAAACATTACAGAAGATCTGCCTTGGGGCACGAGCTTTGGAAATAAAATTAATTAAAATTAGACCAGGGTCTTCCTTGGCCCACATTGTGTTTGTGTCATATCAGAAGCAGAAATAGTACTCAAAAGAAAAAGTTCACACTTGTGTGTTGGTCCCCTCAATAGCTAGACAGACCAGAGCAGCAGAAAGACCAGAGTTACAGCACAAGGCACCGTTAGCATTCGGAGTGGGAAAAATCTCCCAGTACCATTAAAAGCCTGTCCTTTGGGAAACCAAATGGTTCATGGTCACTCAGCTCCAGCCCAAGCTGGAGGCATATCTCAGTCAAGGCTGGATGGGGCTTTGAGCAACCTGGTCTGGTGGGAGGTGTCCCTGCCCGTGGCAGGGGAGTTGGAACTCGATGATCTTTAAGGTCCCTTCCAACCTAAACCAGTCTATGATTCTAAGTTCTCAGGGCCAGATCATCTAAGGCAGGATTTGGTGTCTGCAGGGTACCTGGCACAACACACCCTGCTCCTCCCCTTTGAATCGTAGATAACCCATGCTTAATACAAGCTAAAAAAATTGTTTAAGGCCAATCACAATTATTTCTCTACTGGAAATAATTTGGGGGTATCAGTCCAGTTAGTAGTGACTGACCCATAATTGCTCTGATACTTGGCTCTTTTGTTCCCAGTCCCAAAGTGGAAAAGAACCAAGAACACATAAGTAACTTAAAGACGTCCTGTCCTCCCTAGGACTGAGGCAGACGGAGCAGCTTGCACAATTCCTGGATGGAGTGAGCCTTCCAGTCTCCAGGACTACCAGCATGACATAGTCAAAAACACTGAAGTCAGGGAAAGAAAAGGATGAAAAAAAAAAAGAAAACTGCCACTGCCAGCATTACCAATCAAGTACTAATGTTTATGAAATGAAAATTTTCTATGGCAGCTGGTGTTTTGCTAAACTAATATATAATTCCTTAATACTATTTTCCATATTATCTCTGGCATTATCTCGCTAAATATAATATAATTTTGCTGCAATAATAAAATAGAATACTACACATCCACAGTTTATAGAAATCCCTGTTCCCTGCTCTGCCTTGACAATGAATCAAACTGCCTGAGCAAGTGAAGTAACAGCTCGTTTGTCACCGCCCCAGACGGTTGTATAAACCCCTTGCTAGGAGTCCTGGTCACAAATTACTTTTGAATCTGATTTTAGGTGTTTGTCCTGAAAAGTTTATTTGAAAGCCTTGAATCTGCAACACGAAATTGTTCCTGACTTCTATTACACACATTTAAAAAAAAAATAATTCACACTCAAAAATATCTAATGGAAATCTCCACATAAGCCCCCGGGACTCATTACAACAGGCCCACCACCATCCTGCCCAGCCAAAACCTGCTCACCTGGCAGCTTCCATCTCCATCGGACTGGGAGAAAAGCATCTTCCCAGTTCATTTGCAGTCAGTCACTGGAAACCCTGAGTTCTAACAGCTGACCGACACATTGCCCACCCTGGAACACAGCAGGAGCTGCCCTACACCAAACTCTCAGCAGTGGAAGGGCATGAGGCTCCCGGTAAGGTTCATCACTGCCTGGGGTTGAGGGAGGATGCAGGGAGGCTTGTCCTAAGGGGAATTTGGGTTATTAACTGTCCCAAGTTTCACCGCAAAAGGAAACCATTCTTTCCTAACTTTTCCTGTAGAAAAGGAAAAACCACACACAAAACAGTATAAAAATTTACCCTCCCTGCCATTGAAATCTGGGGTCTCTGACCTGGGTCACTTTACTGGCCACCAAACCTCTTCTGCTTTGGGTAGGAGGGAATTCCCTGGGAGGATGCAGAAAGCAAGGGGGTGTGCTCACATCGCTCCCTGAACACCTGTGGAAATGAAGGTTCATGGAGAGTCATAGAATGGTTAGAGTTGGAAGGGACCTTAAGGATCACCTAGTTCCACCCCCCCTGCCATGGGAAGGGACACCTCCCACCAGACCAGGTTGCTCAAAGCCCCATCCAGCCTGGCCTTGAACACCTCCAGGGATGGGGCATCCACAGCTTCTCTGGGCAACCTGTTCCAGTGTCTCACCACCCCCACACTAAAGAATTTCTTTGTAATGTCTGGTCTAAATCTCCCCTCTTTCAGTTTAAAACCGTTACCCCTTGTCCTGTCGTTACACTCCCCGATAACGAGTCCCTCCCCATCTCTCCTGTAGGCTCCCTGTAGGCACTGGAAGGCTGCTATTAAGTCTCCCCAGAGCCTTCTCTTCTCCAGGCTGAACAACCCCAACTCTCTCAGCCTGTCTTCACAGGATAAGTACTCCATCCCTCTGATGATCTTTGTGGCCCTCTGCTGGACCTGTTCCAACAGGTCCATGTCCATCCTGTGCTAAGGACTCCAGAGCTGGACACAGTACTCCAGGTGGGGTAGAGTAGAGGGTCCGTGTGTAGCGTATTCCACAATGGAGACTAACAACAGAGAAAATGTGAAGATCCAGATGTACCAGAAACAGCAGCACACAGACATTTACATCCACCCATGAGGTGACACCCACCCATCAGTGCTCTATTCCCCGACAGGAGGTGGAGCAGCTGAGGAGGAGGTCCTGGGGAAGCCTGCTTGGCACTGGTGCTTTCACAAGCGGTGTCTATGCAACAAAATGAAGTATAGCTTCATTTATAGCTTACACAGGCCCAGCAGAGCTGCACAGAGAGGAGCTGGGGGCAGTGTACCTGCCACCTGCCTCTGGGACAGCGGGAAATCTCACTTGAGCTAATTCACCTGGTCAAGAAGCTGATCTTGGGATGCACCAGACCATATTCTCACTTGAAAGACAAGGAAACTAAAATAAACTGCAAGAAAGAGATTTGTTCTTTATGGATACAGCGCCCAGGCCAGTAGGGCTTTTCCTCAGCTCTACAGCACCAATAAAAAGGAATTACAGAAGGTACATTTCTAAAATTATCTCGGGCGCATGCATATTCCTGCAAGAATTAGGAAAAGATTAAAACCAGAGCAGCTAGTGACAGCGCTGCCTCCTCTGAAGGATTTGCCTGCTGATGAGAGACAGATAGGGTTGGTGTAACTCTCTCTCCCTGGAGGAGAAGCTGAGCACCAGGGGCTGAAGGATGCTGTGAGTCAGTCCTGGCACAAGTGACAGGGCAGAGGTGCCCTTACCAAAGCTCACGGGGCGGGGGGTGTTGGACGGGACAAGCTGTGGTGCCACCTCCCTCTTTGTCCTGCTTTTCTCTTCTTTTCCCGTCCTGGCAGGACTCCCCTTCTCCCTCGTTCCTGTCTTCCTCTCTGCCTCCTGCCAGTGTAGCTCAAGGATTAGCAGGGGATGCTTTTTGGCCTCCTCATCATTACATTTAATTACAAGACACCCTCGTTTGCTTTGCTTTCGCCCTCCTGCCTGGCGGAGTAATTTGCATTTCACAGGCAATTCTCGGGCCTTGTTGAACATCTTCTGCCTGAAGTGAGCAGCACAGGGAGTCACGCTGGACGCCTTGGCAGCAGCAGCCGTGGCACAGCCAAAGCCAGCAGCTGAAGGAACACCTGGAGGATCTACAGGATGGCTAAAAACTAACACAAAAGGAAAAAATCCTGAACGTGCAGTAGGACTGGCCTGTCAGAGGTCGGTGCAGACACAGACAGCATCATGACTAGGTGGCACACAGAGAGCATCATGACTAGGTGACACACAGAGAGCAAACCAAAGCCCTGAGCCCCTCTCCAACATAGAGCAATAAGAATTTTACTGCCATCTACATCCTTTTTCATAGTTACGTCTGTGCCTGAAATATCACTTGACAGAGAACGTGGTTCTCGAATCCCCACCTCCTCTTTGAACGGCAGAGCAATGAGGCAGCAGTTCCATTTCCATGCTCCTTCGTCATCAGACTTTGCCAGTGCTGCTGCCCAGAGCCATGGCTCCTACCAGCTACAGTGCTGAGTCACTTGTTTGGCTTTGGTGAGTATTTGCAACCTCAGTGTCATCACAAATCATCTGCTTTCACAGACCAGAGAGCTTTGCAATGCCGTGCCCCTTACCAGCAGGTTAATAATACAGCAACCATGAGGTGTCCTCAGATGAAGATGATCATAGAATCAAGAATCATCTAGGTTGGAAGGGACCTTTAAGACCATAAAGTCCAACCATCAACCTAACCCTGCCAAAACCAACACTGAACTATGTCTTTACATCTTTTAAAGATTTAAATCTTTTAAATACCTCCAGGGATGGCAATTCCACCACTTCCATTCCACCATTCCACCCTGGGCAGCCTCTTCCAATGCTTGACAACCCTTTTGGTGAAGAATTTTTTTCTAATACCCAATCTAAACCCAGATCTAATGATTACGAACACTTCCACACCATATGAAGTAAATCAGATTTTTCAGGACTCATTACCTTCTCAGTGAATGCTGGCTGCTAGAAGTTTTCGGCTTTTTTTTTTTCATAATAGTACAGATTACGATTGCCCTGGACTTCCCTTTTGTCCATGCCTGTTCTTAAGCCATGCTTCTGTGGCTGAAACTTCCAACCTTCAGTAGTTACAAGTGAAATTCCCAACTTCTGGTGTATACAAGTTTTTCTTCAGGTCCACTCTTAGGGCCGGAAGGAGGATCCAGGAAACTATAGGCCTGTCAGCCTGACCTCGGTACCAGGAAAGATCATGGAGAGGATCATCTTGGGAGAGCTCTCACGGCAAGTGCAGGGCAGGCAAGGGATCAGGGCCACCCAGCATGGGTTTATGACAGGGAGGTCCTGCTTAACCAACTTGATCTCTTTCTATGACCATGTGACCCGCTTTCTCAATGAGGGGAAGGCTGTGGACGATGTCTACCTGGACTTTGATAAGGCCTTTGACACCGTCTCCCACAGCGTTCTCCTGGAGAAACTGGCGAATCACGGCATAGACAAGTGTACCCTTCACTGGGTAAAAAAATGGCTGGATGGCTGTGCCCAGAGAGTTGTGATTAATGGGGTGAAATCCGGTTGGTGACTGGTCACCAGTGGTGTCCCTCAGGGCTCGGTTCTGGGGCCAGTCTTGTTTAATATCTTTATTGATGATCCTGATGAGGGGGTTGAGTGCACCCTCAGTAAGTTCGCAGATGACACCAAACTAGGTGGGAGTGTTGAGCTGCTTGAGGGTCGGAAGGCTCTACAGAGGGATCTGGACAGGTTGGATCAATGGGACAATGGGATGAGGTTCAACAAGGCCAAGTGCCGGGGCTTTTGTTTGTTTGGTTTTTTTTAAGGTTGGACTCAATGATCTCAGAGGTCCCTTCCAACCATGGTGGTTCTGTGATTCTGTGAAACTGATCCTCAAGTACTAAAACCACTAGTGGGCCAGGAAGAATCAGGACATCGCTAAGGATGTGTCAAATACACCCTGTGTGGCAGGGTGATGTGTTCCCCGGGTGCCCAGCACAGGGCTGCCCCTTGTCAGAGAAAGTGAATCTTCACTAGAAATTAATGAAAATGCAGCAAAGCATCAAATCCCCAAAGAGTTTCATTGTTGGGAAGGCAACGTAGGAACAGAATGATGAAAAGGAGCCTGTCTGCTGTGCTTTTTTGCCACCTGTTCACATGAGGTTTCTTTAGTCTAGTTCACTTCAAGAAACGGCAGTCATCTGGCAGAGCTGAAATGCAAATACAAATTAAAACGTCAGCCCTGGAATTTGTTTTGGCTAGAGATCTACAGAGATAGGAAGATATGATAATTGTACAATTTGCAGACTCTAGGCGCTTCAACAGAATTATCTGTGGAAAAAACGAAGTAAAATTGCCTTGAAAGAAATAATCCATTGAAATAACTAATTAAATGGGCTGCATCTTTAAAAAAAAAAGTAGTATCAGAATCTGCTCTCTTTTCTATAAAACATCAAGCTGTTTAATGGAATTTGCAGTATCTAAAGCTTTCTTCTGTATTTTATTTGCCTGGATAGGGCACGACCAAAGAAATCAAATAACTTCCCCATGACAGCATGGGAAATCAGGAATGCAAAGTAGATATCAGCTTTGAAAGCTGCAGCAGAGACACATTTTTTCAGCAGAAATAGCCCATCTGTCCACGTACCTGCTCTACACACAAAAGCTGTGTTACAGAAGGCCATTGACCAAGCTGGCTCCACACTTCGATTTCTATTCTCCAAGAAATTCTGAGAAAACCTTAGTTTAAAAAAGTCACAGTTTTGAGTAATTCACATGGAAAACATTATAGGTACTCTGAAAAAAAGTAATTTTTCAAGCTATTAAAACAGCCTGCCTGAAAAGCCTTCCAAAATTCCATCATGCACCCAGCACTACCATCCCAAGGGTGAGCCCAGCTGGACTCTTTACAATGTGAGCTAGTGGACAATATGCAGCAACCTGTGGCTGTCTTCAGTCCAAGTAAGACATGGAGAAACGGCTTCTCCTCTGATTCCCAAGGCCTTTCCCAGCAGCAGAAGGGCTCTGGGGTTCCATAGAATCATAGAATGGTTTGGGTTGGAAGGGACCTAAAGATCATCTAGTTCCAACCCCCCTGCTGGGGGCAGGGACACCTCTCAGCCTGTCCTCACAGGAGACGTGCTCCCTGTCCTGACAGGAGACGTGCTCCAGCCCTTTGATCATCTTTGTGGCCCTTCATCTTCCACTTCAAGCCACAGCAATGATTTGTCTAGGAGGTACAGACACCCCTGGCCATTTCATCACACACTTTTCCTTTGCCTACCTTCTCCAAACCATGCTTGCTCCACTTGCGCCTTTTCCTTTAGTTGACTGTATCAGGTTTCTCTAATTTTGGTACCAGCAACCCCAGCTTCATCCTTTCAAGCCCCCCAGACCCCTCCATTCCCAGCTGTAGCCCCCTTCACTAGAAGTTCCCCATCCCTTCTTGCGCAACTAACCCTACTCCCATCACATCATGCCCCTATTCTCTTACCACTCCCAAAGTTTTGTCATCCTCCTTTCCTTAATTTAGTGCTCTCACACCTGCTGGGTTTTCTTGCATCTCTGTAAGTTAAAATATAGCAGATTTAGGACAGACCTAACTTGGTTGTGCAAAGCTGATTAAAATCAGAGGAGGAAAAAGCGATGTAAATAGTCTGAATAAAGTTAATTTTGGACTAATGACTGTATTCATCACACAGAAGAAGAGAGAGCAGCAGGGGTGGAAGGGGGAGAGGGGTTGCAGAAGCTGCAGAGATCCAGCCAGGGAGCATCAATACTCCAACCCACCAGGTTCCCTCTGCTCTGCTACTGTGAATCACCATAAACTGCGCAGCGTAAGATTTTATGTACCAACTGTGGGCGTTCAGTCAATTTTAATTGTATTTCATGTTGTGACAAGCCTTTGGAAAGAGACATTGTTCTGATGGAAATGTTTTCTTTCGTTGTCACCTTTCCCATCTTTGCAAGATCAAAGCAAGTTGTAGAAAAATAGAGCCTGCAGAAAAGAACGGCTGAAGCAGATTGTTGTACTAGAAGGAAAGAACAACAAAATCAAGCAGCAGCAAAGCCTTTCCCAGAGGGGGTGCAGATGGGTGCTGCGGTGACCCTACGGGCAGACTCAGACCAGAAGCAAGCTGGACTGGGACCCACACCGTACGCTATAGGAACGCACTGGCAACCTGCTCTTTGCTGGGATGGATGGGTTTAATCTGAACCCGCTCCCTGGTTGATGTCATTGCAGCATTAAATTGATCATGGCGTGGTCTTTGGCAAATCTCTCTGCTCATGAGTGGGCTTTGAATTAAGAAAAAGCCCAGGCTGCTGTTCAGTAACGTAGCTGCTGCCCCTCAAACCCAGGCTGGACTGCGGGGATCACCTTTTCTTTCTGTGTTTACACACCACCTGGCACCACAAACTTCTGACCTCAAATGTCAATAAAGTGACAATGCCTGCAACACATCTCCTGCTCTAAAAAGAAAAAAACAAACAAACAAACAAAAAAACCAAACCAAAAACCCCATCTGGAAACTGCAGAGATATCAAGTTTATTAAGAAAGGGAAAACCGATCCTTTTTATGCTATTAGTACTGTTGGCTTGTAATCTCTTGATGCAGTTTAGATTTTATGGAGTTTCAGATTTAATATTCCGCCCAGAGGATGATATAAAAGCCACTATTGATTTCCACTCCCAGTAAGCAGGCTTCATCTCCATGTAAATTAAAGATTCTATAATATATTTCACAATATGGATTAGTTGTCATTCAGGCATTGATCTACTCTCATACCAGCAGGCTGACTTATTGGCAAGTTCCAGACAATAACACACCTAACGAAACCTGGTTAGGCCTGTGCACATTAATTAACGCCTGCATCTACAGCCACATCATCAAACACCCTCAGGAAAATCTGGGATGGATTCCTTATGAGAGAAGGAGTGGTGTACATGGCAATGCTGCAAAAAGCATCACTCACCATCACTGTCCCAGGGGAAGAATCATCCCCTTTCGTTTCGCCAGAGAAGGACGAGGGGGAAGATGGTGACGTCTTCCATCTTCCAACTATTCAAATCCTCCAAGTATTTGGAGAAGTTCCAGAGGAGAAAGAAAGCAAAGCAACAGCATAAGCACACCAAGATCTTCCACACAACACCCCAGGTGGCTTCTGCCCTGACAGCCTGCATGGGGGGTAGGGAAGGTCAGCACCACCCCCAGCTCTCCATGAACTGCAACAAGGATGTTTCCTACATGCTCTTCCCTTAGGGAGCAGGAAACATTTTCTTTCTCCTCTCCAGAGTGACAGTGGAGGCAGCAGAAGGACCCACGTCATCAGTCACTGCACTTTGGGAGAGGAGAATTTAACCCCATCTAGAAGATCCTTGTCACACACTGGAAAAAGAATGTTACCAGAGGCATCAGGAACTGCATCAAGCCCTGAGCAGCTTGGTCTGATCTTAGAGCTGACCCTGCTGTGAGCAGCACATTGGACCAGAAATCTCCTGAGGCCCCCTCCTGCCAGAACTACCCCGTGATCCTATGAAAGAGCAGAGGAAAGGCTCTAAGACTCATTTCCACCACACAAAGGAGCACCAGAGCTTAAGGAAATAGCACTACCTCTTGCTGCTGAACATACTTCCCTTCTTGGCTAGGAGAAGTGGGTTCCTGATTACATAATCACAGAATGATATGCGTTTGGAAGGGACCTCTGGAGATCATCTAGTCCAACCCCCTGCCAAAGCAGGTCCACCTGGAGCAGGTTGCATAGGAACATGTCCCAGTGGGTTTTGAATACCTCCAGAGACAAGGACTCCACCACCTCTCTGGGCAGCCTATTCCAGGACTCTGCCACCCTCAAAGTGAAAAAGTGCTACCTCATGTCTAGATGGAACTTCCCATGTTCAAGTTTGTGCCCATTTCCTCTGTCCTGCCACTGGGCACCACTGAAAAAAGACTGGCCCCTTCCTCTTGACACCCACCCTTTAAGTATTTATAGGTGTTGATCAGATCCCCCCTCAGCCTTCCCTTCTCAGACTAAAAAGACCAAATTCCCTCAGCCTTTCCTCATAAGGGAGATGCTCCAGGCCCTTAATCATCTTTGTAGCCCTCTGCTGTACCATCTCTAGCAGTTCCCTCTCCTTCTTGAACTAGGGAGCCCTGTGCTTGCTCACAAAAGAAAGGAGGAAAACTTAGATCTGCCAAAACCTCACTCTGCCCTTCCAGTCCTTTTCCAAACGGCAGCCACAAAACCCTCCTCCTTGAAAAACAGCCTCATCAAACCCAACAAGGTCCTCAGGTTATTTCTCATTAGGCTGCTGATGAGCATTAGAAGACCTCTCAGTAGTGTGAAACTCAAAGCATGTCTCCCAAGCAAGGCTGGAGAGGAGCAACCAAGGTTTTCTAGTTTCTTCTTTGGCTCAGCTACACCCATCAGAACTCCAATAATGAAGCCTGCTGTGCAAATGCAGTCTGTACAACTACCTTCTTTATTTAGTGATTTTTATTACTGAGTAACTGAGGAGCAGAACAGCACATCCATTCCCAAACAGTCTCCCCTCCAGAAAGAGGGACTTACACCATTTTTAACTCAACCATTAGGTTTACAGCAACACAGTTAGTGAGCAGAGACACTCAGCATCCCTAGGGCTCAAGCAGACAATGGAACACAATGAGCACAAACAGAAACACAGGAGGTTCCCTCTGAACCTCAGGAAACACGTTTTTCCCAGTGAGAGTGACCACGCACTGGCACAGGTTGTTCAGGACCTTGTGGAACCTCCAACCTTGGAGATATTCAAAAGCTGTCTGGATGTGGTCCTGGGCACCTAGGTGGCCTTGTTTGAGAGGGTGGGTTGGATCAGATGACCTCCAGAGGTCCCTTCCCACCTCAACCCCTCTGCGATTCTGTGAACACCAAGCTTAAAACATCCAACACTAAGCTGCTGCAATTCACACACACACACACGCCCCGCCAAATTCCCTGGAGGCTCCCTATTAATTGTGCAGTGTCACATCACCTCACAACTAGGGCAGGCTCAGAGGACTTGTGAGGACAACTATAGGTGGGAGGGAGCTCAGCAGTGGTGCAGTGGCTTCCTCAGCAGCCGTATCTTGTCGCTTCGGTGCTTTTAGCTTCCTGGCAGCTTTCCACTTCAGAGCTTTTCTGCCTTGGTTCCAACTTCATCAAGGACTGGGGGACCCTGAGCCTCCAGAAGTGGGCACAGCTGCACGAGATCTGCTGCAGACCAGCTCCTACCACAGTACCACCCCCTCACTGAGAGGGGAACTAACAGCTGAAAGGTCTGCTGAGGACACTTCCCAGGGTCTCTGTCCTCCTGGAGCTACCGAATCAGTAGAGCGGAGCTCACATTAGACCGTGTCTTAATAGCTGGGCTTCTCCCATTTCAGAATGCTTGTCTCCCGGGGACAGGGCCTCCACAGAAAACATGTTCCTCAGGGGGAAAGAAGTTGGAGACATCATTTTATTAAGATGACCGGCAATTTTAAAGACAATTAAATTTCACCCAAGTGCATAGACACATTTGCTCTGTGGTTGTACAGAAAAACAAAGGCATTGAGAGTTTGGGGAACAGTGAAGTGCGTGAATCACCGTATCTTGGACTTCATCTCTTGTCTGGGTTCTCATTCAGCCAAAGTTTAATTAGAACAAACTCTTATGATTGCCCCGTTTGTCCACTGGAGGTCAGCATCTTTCTACAGAACAACAGTCCCTCTTACCTGGTGTGTTTGCAGGGGACAGAACTCTGACAGCAGCACCTCGTTCTCCTGCCACAGGGCTTGAGGGCTTCGGGTATAAGATGAAGGGAGCAGCTTAGCAGGGGTCCCTCATTGCCAAAGCAAGCCCCCTCCTCACATGCCCCTTCTGAATCGTTTTATTAAGGTCACACAAAGAATTGGAGGGACCTCACATTTATCGTTTTCCCAGATACTAAGCTGTCTCAGGCAGGGTAGAAGCTGCCAGAGCCCTCCAGCAGCTCGCCCTGTAGGACCACCTGCCTGGCTCCCCCCTCGGGTATAACGGCACCTAGTTGGGCAGGGAATTCCTCACTGACCAACAAACGTGTTCAAACGTTTTCATGCTTCCTGCGTTATCTGGCCTTGCATTTTGATCCAATCCTGAAGTGTAATTGCCAGCTGGTAGATTTTTGACTATCTGCTCACTCCTGCTTGGCTGGTTTGCCGGGACGAGCTCCAGAGCAGGCACCTGTTGAGGCTGCTGCACCCGCTGTGGAGGAGATGTGCTGCTCCACGCTGCTTCCAGGAACACTCCCTCATTAGCCATGCTCCTCCAGCAGCTGCCAACGCTCCACCAGGCGCAGATCTGGGTGTTTGCCTCTCCAGGCTGAGCAACAGAGGGTGCCGAAAGCCCCACGGCAGCAGAGGACAGCAGGGAGGGAGCGTGGTGGGGAAGGGTAAAGGGCCGTGAAACAGAGCTGCTGGGCAGCCACACGTAGATCACACCCCGACTGGTGCTGTGCCCGCTGCTCACGGGTTTTACTGACTGGCTCCCTTCAAGGTCCACTTCTGAGCAACGTGGACACAACCTGACCAACCAGTTGCCATCACGGCTGTTCAGGGTGCAGTTTCAGCTATTTGCAGTAGAGGACCTTTGAGATGGATCTCAAAGCAATCCCAGTGGAAGGAATGTTATCTGGGACTCTGCTCACCTTCGTCTCTCTGGTTTGGGCACCAAATGGAAAAACTGAAGCATGAAGTCTGACAAGCTGAGACAGTCCCCATGCCATGTATCTCAAGATCTGGCCCTTTCAAGTTCTATGTTATTAACTTCTGTGCTAATAAATTAATGGTGCCTTCATGGAATCATGGAATTGACAGAGTTGGAAGGGACCTCTAGAGATCATCTGGTCCAACTCCCCAGCTAAAGCAGGATTGCCGAGAGCACCGTACTCAGGACTGCATGAAGGCAGTTCATGAAGATCTCCAGAGAAGGGGACTCCACAACCTCCCTGGGCAGCCTGTTCCAGGGCTCTGTCACCCTCACCAGAAAGAAGTTCTTCCTCATATTTGAGTGGAACTTCCCATGTTCCAGCTTGTGCCCATTGCCCCTTGTCCTGTCACTGGGAACCACTGAAAAGTCTGGCTGTAGTTCTGTCCTGCCAAGAGCCCTGACGTTCTCGGAGGGAAACTTTGCTCTTTCCATCCCACCACTATTCCATTTCATTCTACATAGGCTTCCTGAGCCAACAGCTTTTTCTACATCCTTTCTACAGCTCTGAGATCCCTGCTAGCATCCCAACAGATGGGTGAGAATAAATGCTCGCTGCCCGAAACCCAGAGAGAAGCGGTACCTGCGGCAGGCTGGTAATTACAGCAATTGTGCAAAGCTCACACCTGGAAGCCTTAAAATAGAGCTGCACTTTGGAAGTACGCTTTACCCACATATTCCTTAAATATCCCACCTCCCTGAATATTCATGTTTCGCTTTCTGAGTAGCAAACATCCCCAGTTCACCAGACTCCTTTAATAATTCTTGTATTCATGAATTTTAAAGAAGACCTATTTCCTATTTAAATGTCAACTTAAGTCTATTTATCCTGATGAGGCATTGAGGCCAGCAGCGCTGCCAGCGCCGGTCGTACTCTCATGTCTCATCTGATCAGTGAAGGAAATAAAAGCTGAAGCAGGCAGATGGCTGGATCGAAGAGAAAGGTCATTACATGCTGCAACTGATAAGGTGAAGAGAATAAAATAGATAAGGTGATCTTCAGGGAGAAGGTTAAAACTTAGCCTCACCATTCCGAGGGTGTTTCTGTATGGGGATAAAATAAAAAAATAAAAGGAGAAGTATCATCAATAATTCATCGAAATATCTTCTCCTATTGTTTAGCACAGGAAAAACCCTGGCCTTTCTCTTCTTGCCCCATCTCTGTCCTAAAAACCTCTATTTTCTTGCCTCCCCTTTAAGGGGCAGAAGGATGCCACAGATCTGTGGTGTTATCCTCCCCATTTAAGTGAAGCATCTTGTACTTAAATGCTTTTTCTCTGATAACACAGTAAGTAAGAAGCAACATTACAGCTAGACAACTCCCACGTCTCTTATCTCAAATAATTCAAGTTGTTAGCAGCTGCCTCCGAATTTGGTGTATTTTAACTAGGTTTGAAAATCCCTAAAGTGAGGATTTATTATCTCTTTCAGCAAAGTACAAAGTAAATCTATCATGCCATATAAATAATTCATACAAATTCTAGAAACATAGGAAGGAATATAGGTCAGGAGGGGCACCACAGGAGAGGGATGGAGCGTCCTTTACTTAAAGCATGTGGTAGACCTGAATGCAGTTTCCTAGACAGGCCATGTCAAGTTAAAGAATGAAGATGGCTCTTAAATAATTTAAAAAGCAAAGGGGGACTTGACAGTCACTGAGGGTTTTGAAGAGAATTAGAGAGGATGAACAAAAATGAGATAACTGGGGTTTTTTTCAGATAAGAGTTTGTCTGATGGAAGCCAGTAGGGTACAAGGTGGCTTCCTTGCTTATCTTTCTTACAAGATTTGTGAAATGTCACAATGGTGGTTTTCAACAGTTATGGCAAATCAGTGACTGGTCACTGGGAGAAGCAATGAGCCAGCAGGATTCATATATTTCACAGTAAACTCCAAATGCCCCTGGGAACCTTTGACATTTATAAGTAGTCAAGATCCAGGTATACGTCACTATTTCAATGTACACACTGAAACACAGCACCACACGCATTACATACCTTAATGTTCTCTTGTCACAATTAGATTAAATATTTTGATGAACCTACACAAGAGATCTTCACAGCAACCCAAAAAGTGCATTAACTACAACAAGCAAAACTTCTAACCATTTGTCAAAGGCAAATGTTCCATAAACAGAAATCACATAGAAATAAATTTATGAGGAAGCTTTTACAGACAGTAGAGAAAGTGTTGCTGTGGTAGCCATTCTAAGAATATGAAACAAAATCCTTCTTCCTCAAATACAGAAATAACGCTCACAACAATGGCAATCAGAAGCAGCTTTGCCAGCTGCATGAAGGCACCATAAGAAAAAACGAGGTTTAGGAAGTACGCTAAATTTGGAAAGAAACCCAGACAGAAACCCAAATGAACTGAACCAGGTGCAGCTGAAAACACAATAAAACCAGACCAGAGAAAATGCATACACACAAATTTTAAAGAATGTCCTGAGCACAGTTAACGTGAGGTCTCACACAACTGGAATGAGCAGTAACTTTGGAAATACTGAAGTTTCATCACTAAGCTAAGCCTGTGATAAACAATCCTGCTACTACCATCATCCTCTGTGGAGGAAGGCCCCACACCTGGAAGCAGCACCCCTTGTAACATCCTCTGTTGCCAGCACAGCCACAGACCAAGAGTCTATTCACGGGAATGAAGCCATGGCCAACCAACCTAATTGCAAGTCCTGCTCACGCAGTGAAGGGGAAAATCCTCGGCTGGTAACATGCAAAGTACCTATTAAAAACCAGAGGGAAGAGAATGAAGAGAGAAGGATGCAGAGGGACGGGCTGCAAGTGAAAATCAGCGCCAGGCTACTGACTTCAGAAGAGTAAAGACATTTTTACAGCAGCTGGGGACTGCACCCAGTTTGCAAAGTGTGACAAGCAACGGGCACAGGCCATTCAGAAAGTCAGAGAAAGGTAACCGGCTAGAGAAAGAGAACATTAACAGCAGCTTTACTCAGAAAACTGAGCAAGGAATGCATCAGCCTGAATTTCAAGAAAAACAAAGAGAACGGATGACCTTCTGCCTTCGGTACAGTTGGTAGGGCTCCTGTTTAGGGTTCCTCTCAAAGAGAGACGGGACAGTCTGCCCAACATTAATGGGTATTAGGGTAACTCTGTCAGATCCCCAGCCCTCTCTCTTCCTCCCTGTAACCCACCCTGCACGGGCAACGTTACAAGGGCACCTTTCACGTGGCCTGACAGCGTGTTAGTGACTGAAAACGCTGAGTGGCTCAGAAAGGCAACATGTCTAAGCCAAGCTGTTGAGACATCTCAGGAACAGTTGCCCTCAGCCCTAATCTCTAAAACGTTCTGCACGTGACCTCCCACCAAGAGAGAAGCACAGAAGTACTCCCTGCCCTGGCTAATCAGATAAGAACTTCTCTATTTATCTGCAGCAGTAAGAATTAATCTCCAAAGAGACTACTATATTTAGCTAAGAATCTCTTAAGGGCTACTTGTTTTCTTAGGCAGCTGAAAAAAAGCCCAGTCTGGCACAAACGTATGTGACTATGTTCCACACGTAGGAACACACACCTATGTCATCTAGATAAGAACACGTTTCTCAATAGAAACCTACAGATATTTGACAGCACATGAAAAAATACTCTTTGCCTCCACTGCCTCCACCTACTACTACAAAAATCAAAATACTATATTCCTTCTCCCTGTTTTGTACTTAAAGGATTGGTTTTTTTCTTTTCAGTGTTCCCATTCTTTCTATTCACCCCTAACGAAAGACAATGATTGACTGGAAACCTACAGCCCTTCCAGAGTTTACACACCTCCTTAAGTCCAAGGGGATGGGGAAGGATGTTCAGTGCCAAGCTCCAGTCACTCCTGACTATTCTGTGGCAGATGCCAGGACCTGAGAGATTCTATCAGGGATGATCATTTATTTTCACTCCTTGTAGAGCCCCGAGCACGCTGACAATGCTGAAGTACGGGAATGCAGAGCTGCCTCAAGATACTGAAAATCTTTGGACTTCTGTGTGTGTGCATTTGTGCCTGTGTGTATGTGCTGGTATCAGGAACACCTCAAACTCAGACTCAGAATTAACAGCTCAGGCTGGCTGTCCCCACAACAGGGCAAGAGACCTTCCCCAAAGCAGACTATGGCAGGTTGCATTTCTTTGCTTGGTTCTTTCAGGAGGAAAAAGGGTAACGTCATCTTAAAAAAAAAAATAAAATAAAAAATAACTGTCAAAGCCATCTTTGGATAAGCTGTTCTAATATTTATTTTCCTCTGCTGCTGGGAAATAGTATCTCAGCTCGAGATTGAATTTGTTCAACTTCCAGCAACAAGATTCTGATGAATTTTTCATTATCATCAGGTTTATATTCAGTTCAGTTTACAGTGAGATTTTAAACATTTTCAGAAGTTACACATTTGCTGTATCCTTATGTGTGCTGTTTCAAGTGGAAGCAAACACCTCTTCATTATTAAAACAACGGCTGGCACATGAGAGACAGCAAACCTGCAAAATACATCACAAGAATCGATTTCCCAAAGAGTGCATTTCCCTTCCTCCCAACTCCATTTGCATACCGCAAACGAGCTCAATTTTGAGCTTCTTCTGAACAGCCTGCACCTCTTTTCTTCTTCATGCAGTTCATCTTAGTACAGAAAAATCTGAAATATCTAAAAATCCAACTGATGTCAGGTTAGTAACATGGAAATATTTTTAACATTCAAAAGACAACCATAAAAGCCGCAGAAGCAATATGCTGAGTGATCAGTCTTAACTCCAACCCCAACTGATAAATGGGCAGTTATAAATGCTTTAATAAAATAGCCTTTGAATCAAATTGTTGGCTCATATATTCAGTTTTTATGTAGAATTGGTGCCTTTGCTCTAGATTACCTGAGTTAAGTTCAAATCAATGATGGAAAATTTCAGCAAAATAAGAATCGAGTGCCAGAGGGACCGGAATTTTCAGTTGAACATAGTAAAGATTAATTTATTTTCCCAGGAAACAACCAAGTCTAAGACACACAAACAAATCTGTTTAATTTACAATCGGGCTACTATATTACACAATTGGTTTATGTAAGTTCTTCCCAGTATGATGAAAAGCCTCTCCTGTTACCATACCAGGTTTTAACGTGATTATAATTAAAAGATTAAAAATATTTTGCAAGTAGGTAGACACTGGTTTGCATTTTACAGTATTGTGCTTAGCGTCATTAACCTACAAAGACTCTTTCTTATTAAAAAAGGTGGGAAGGGGACTTGCTAATACAACTCATACACTTTGCCCTGTTCTTCCTGGAAGCAAAGCTGTTGTTTAGTACATTTCACTAAAAAAAAAATTAAAGCTACCTGTAGGGAAATTAGTACCTGTTTACACCAGCCAAGAACTTCACCTTGGAGCTTGAATCAAGGTTGCAAAAGAACAAAGTAGCAGCACATGAGGAGCAGCAGCAGTACCTGTAGACTCCAATAGTACTTGCAGACTCCAGCCTCTATCACAGTAAAATCGTGATTCCTGGGATCACAGACAGCATTCCAGAGCTTTACATTTTCATTACTGTTATTTATCAATAAGGGATAAAGATTAATAGCAAAATCTTACTAATCTAAGGAAGGAGACACAGGCTCAAAAGTGAGATTTTATTCATATTTGTTACTTATTCACAACCCAAAGTGTGATAAAACTGATAAAAACAGCCTAGAATAATGTTAGTTTACATCACTAAATTCAATTCACATTTTATTAATAAAATACCGAAAGGAAAATGACAACATTGCAGGTTCAGAAAAACAGGTTGGCTACGATGACTGAAAAATCTACACTATCTTAACTGGTCACAACCGATTCCTTGTTTAATGCTAATTAGTTAAAATGAACACCAATTACAAAATTTCAGACACACCCAACTCCTGTGCTCATAAAATATATCTTCTGTCATATCAAATTTCAGTAGATTGGAAAGAATTTTCTGCTGAGATAATTTCATTTCAGCAGGTATGAAAAGAATACTGAGAGTGCTCTCTCTCCCCACCTGTACAGCAACGTGACGACACGGTCCCACTCAGGCTTTTAGCCCACCCACCCAAAGCATCTGTTTGCAGACCCCTGTCCAAGCACTACATGATGGTAAGAACAAACCATCTCTCATACAGTGATGAAAACCACCGTCAGGGTTACAGCCCAAATTCTGTCCTCTGTGGTGGACGCACAGACCTCAGACTCCAGGACACAAAATAAAGCAGATTTCAGCTCTGTATTTTAAGGCAAAGACAAACCCAGCTCCAGCTGCAACGGAGATGAGTACCTTCAGCTGCCACCAGTTACCAAGAGCTGAAGTTGCTCATCGTTATGCAGAGATTGGCCATACTTTACGTGATAAATTTTAACACCCACATTGAGGCAGGATGTTACAACCCTACCATAAAGACAGCCACCACAGACTGAAAAAAACCATACGCAGATTAAACAGCAAAATGCAGTAGCCAATAGTTTGCATGCAAATATTGTGTTAGACTGTTACATTCCCAGGACTGTTAACTGTGTAAACACAGGTCAGATAATTATCTTCCATTTCTCTTTTTATTTTACATACTTTTTAGACTTTTTTTTTTAAAAAAAAACAGGTGGGGCCTCACGATAAAAAAAAGAGCTTTACCAAATGTTAGACCTGGAATTACACAGACTTCAGTTACAAAGATTAAAACTGTAACCTGGTAAGGAAAGAACTCTTCCCCTGCTATGAATACATTTTTAAAAGCCTCATTAGGCAAAGCAGCAGCCTGACTCTCAGTTCAAAAGAGAGGAAAAAAAAAACATTAAAATATTTTAATACTGTACTTAAAAAGAAAAAAAGGTATTATTTTTAAAGAAAACAGAGACAGCCAAAGCAGACTGTATGGCAGCAACTCTTCCTAGGGCAGGAGAAAACAAGTGTGTATATATATAGCATAGTACCTAAACAGCCACTAAAGCTGCTTTAACTGCCAATGTTTTATCAATGGGATGTACTGGGAAAGAAATACATTCAAAGTAATAGTAGTTTTGAGTAAACGTGCTACAGGAAACGGAAAACAATCTGTTATGACTATACTTGTACAAATCAACAACAAAACATATTTACAAACACTTACACCTCTCCAGACATAAAGACCGAGTTTAATACTTGTGAAATGTATCTGATTGCTAGATCTGGACTGTTCCAATCTTTAGTAATAGCAGAGTAACATTTCTACACTGCAATAACCTACATATGGCTTCAACCAGGTCTATTCTGAAGTCTTTGCATCTAGTTGATCTGTACCACAAACATTAAAAGCTCTACAGGTATTTTAACTTTCATTTGTAAGATGGACGTGCATCCACTATGTTCCTGAGACTCTGCCCAATTCTACCCACCAAGCAGCCAGCAGCCCAGAGCTGGTACCAGTACAGACCTATCCAGCCTGTTCGCAAAACGGTAATCTAGGGTCATGGGGATTCATTCTCCAAAGCATTCATTTCATCATCTGCTACATTTTTAAGATAAAAAGAAAGATTATATAAAATCAATTCTGTATGCAAAAAAACCCTAAGCCCAGAAGTGATTAAAAATGGACTAAAGTGGGCATAATTAATAACTAATAAAAAAGCTAAAAGTCCTATTTATGGAACTCAACACTTCACTCAGTCATATAGTTAACTGCCCTCAAAGACTAACAACCAGACCAATTCACAAGTACCTAAGTTGCTCTCATAATTAAAAGAAGAAGATGTAAAGTCAAAAAAATATATTTTATCCCTTCAAGATCAGGAAAGTAAAATAAAATGCTGGTTCTGTAACAGTGCAACAACTGCAGCATCTTTTGCACGCAGCACATGATTTGCTACATTTAGTGGCACTTAAGTATTATGCGGTAAATACTGAAAGTAAGACAAGTTTCTGATCTGCATAAGCATAATCACATCATCATTACCAGAGTTGCTAAGCTACAGCTTTCTGAATAATACCAATTCAAATTTAGCACTTCCATCACTAGCCTTAATACATGTCAACGTCCTGCTTTACATCTTGCTAAGAAAGTAATCACCGAAGCCAAGTATTTAATGAACTTGCCACTAGGCTTGGACCAGCTTCAATCTGACCAATCGTTTTCATCAAACTCCGAGTCATCATCAGAATCGCTGTACTCCACGGCGATGCGCCTGGACAGGATGGTGGCCACGTCATTCCCAACAGGCTCTCGCTTTGCTTCTTGCTCACGTTGCTCCTGCACCTTTTTCAGCTGGATTCCTGTAGAGACAATTACTCTCAGATAAAGTTTTCTGCACAAGAGATTTTAAAATTTCTTATTGTTATTAGTAAGCTTTTGTATTCTAATGATATATTCGGGAAGAAGGAAAAATAGAAACCATTGAGTTAGAGAGCCTCCCTGAGCAAGGAAGAGACAAGGACAAAGGCAGACACTGAATACTTCTAGACTTTTAAAATTGTCAACTATACGTTAAAACTAAATATTCAAGACTGTATGGGCCCTTTTGATCTGAAGATCACAGAATCACAGAATCTTCTAGGTTGGAAGGGACCTTAAAGATCATCTTGTCCAACCGTCAACCTAACTGACGAATGTTTTCATTATTGTAACTGGAAATACCATTAGACCCACAGCTCCATTTTGTAAGCAAAGTCCGGAGCAGCCATCAGTCACTGGTTAAAAATCAGTGGGCTGAAACCTGGTGTTGGGGTAACTTCTGAACAGGAGCAAAAATCCATGTACCTCTACTGGCAACTTTAAACAATGGACACAAGTTCTGTTTTCATTTGATTACGTCCACACAAGCCCTAGAACACGTTTGACAAAGCTGTACACCTTTGGGCACTAGAAAAAGATCCAAAGCCAGGGTTGAGAAACGTTAGAATGGGTGTGTGGTACCTGTGGTTTAACCAGTCTCTCAATGACACTCTGCCCAGCTGGGAACAGAAGCCGTGAACTCGGATCACTGGAAAACACAGTGTTTTCATGGAAAAAAACGAAATGCCTGAAAGTCAGTGCCCACTTACCCATCCGAATGGCGGCAAGAAGGTCGCTCCGTGCATCGCTGATGGGCGGCTGCGCGGGCTCGTGCCGTTTGGGCTCCGCAGGCGCCGGAGCGTGCATCGGGGAGGAGGAGAGGGATGAACCCGCCACGGGAGGGCCCGGAGGGGGAGGAGGTGGGCCAGGAGGAGGGGGAGCGGTGACAACAAGCCCACTAGAAGGAGGAGGATGAGTAGCTGCGTATGTGGAGCCAGTCACCAGTCCAGAATGGGAAGGTGGCACGGGAAGCTGAAGGGGGCTGACAAACGCCGTTTGTGCTGAAGGAATCATAGGGGGAGGAGGAGGAGGGGGAGGACCTGTAGGATTGTAATAATCCACCATCTGAGCTGGAAGCATCCTATATAAAACAGAACAGAAACATTAAATGCATTGCAAGTTAGGACTTACGGAATCATCACCCCTTAAACTGCTCTCATCCAACCTCAGCTAAAACAAAAATCAAAAGGAATTGTCAAATATTGGTAATACACTGAGATTTAAGGCATATGATGAAGTTAAAGGCAGCGTCCTTTCAGCACTCCACAAAGTGAGATTTTTATCTTAATACTCCTGCCTAGTTAAGTATAAAGCTGTATTTATTACTAAACATCTACTCTGTGAGAATATTAATGATGAAGAAGGGCCTGTGATAAAGAAGGGACCAAGAAAACTGCAGACTATGCGTATCATTTCCATAGAAGACCAAGTGTTAGAACAAATACTAAGAGATAATGAAAGACATAAGCATGGAGGACAATGAAAAGTATGAATGGAAAGATTTACCCAAAGGTATATCATGCATCTCATGTGCTTCTTTAGTCAAGTTTATCAATTTAAATATTATTTAATTAAATTGATATATTTGATTAATACTTTAAAGAGGAGGAACAGGGAAGAGCTAATTTCTTTGTTAAAAGGCCATTAAAAGAACTCTTAAGCAGAAAAAATGGGAATTAATATAAGAGTTATGAAGTAGGTAAAGAACAAGATATAGAAGACAGGAGCTGAAGGGAAGTTACTGATGACATTCAGTGATACATGTCAATGTATGACAACTGTGATACACTGACAATGGCCATGTACCTGGGGACTAAGCACAAGTATTTCTGTTATACACTGGAAATAACAGAGAAAATGCAGGTTGGAGCAGTCAATCGTAGCAGACCTGAGTCATCTACAGCATGATACAGTCATGAATCGGGCAAATGCTATCCAGGATGCATCAAGTGAGGCTGAAAAACCTTGCCTTGCTTAGTTTAAAACAACACAGGCAAGAATGATTACACCTTTCCAGGGGTTACAACTTGAAAGTTTAAGCTGTTTAAGCAAAAAGAACAAAAAGGCATGGACTGGCTTGAAAAGAGATGTCTTCTTGTTATTGGAGAGCCAGTACTCTGGAGCAAGCCGTCCTTCAGAACGCAGTATCTACATGGCAGTCTGATAAATTCGTTTCTTGAATTACGGAGGTGTCTGTGACAGCAAGGAACTTAATTCTGTGTCTGAGGAGATCCCTTTCCAATTCTGTCATAAGCTCCTTTAAAAAGTCATTTCAGGGATGCAACGCAGACTGCCACATCAATCACATTCAGCAATACTTTTTCTGCACGTTGCCTGAAGTTTAAAATATTATTCAAATTATGCTGTAACTATTTTCCACTTTAAAGGAAAAATATCCCCTTTTTAATATTATATTAGGAACCCTTAATATTTTACAAGCATATTGATTTCACTACGTTCAATACACAGTTCATTATTTCTGCTTTCGCTATTTCTTCACTTAAATTCCATTCACACATAGAAATTACACCAATTTTTTTTCGGTCCTTCCCAGGGAGATAACAAATGGATTTGGGGTCTTTTTGTGTGTATGCATTATATGTTATGATGGTTATGAAAAACATGCATCCCTCTAGTTTTGTCAAGAATGCACTGGAATAAATCAGGAGTTTTACCCATATTCTGCTGGTACCACAGGTACTGAGCTATGTTGGCCATCTGAAGGCTGGGGTGGAGGTGGAGGTGGTTGCTGAGGTCTGTTTAAAGTAGCATGTCGTACAGTGGTGGAAGGTGGTCTGTATTCATGCTCATGGCTTTGGGATGCTGCCATGTACTGTGGGCCATCTCCTGTTCCATATGAAGGCATTGCTATCTGCTGATGGAGGGAATGATTCGGAGTAGCAGGATAAGAATAATCTGTAACATCAGATGCATGGGACCTAAAATTAAAGTAAATGGATGCAGAAGAACAGATTATATGAGTGTAACACGGTATTATCTAAATAGCTCACAAGAAAAGCTAAAAAGAATGCAAACAGAATTATTTTTCTTGTAACAGGACTCCCTGATTATCAAGCACCATTCCCTTTAAGTTCACAGAAAGCACAAGAACAAATGCAACAAAAACACACATGGTTCAGCTTAACAAGACTTGAAAATAAATTAGTCTGACAAGTCAGCATAAAAGGACTGAAATTGAGTGGTTTTAATATTTCAGCATACTAGCTGCATGCAGAATGTCCTCCTATAATGCAGAGGCAAAAAAGTTTAGAGCTTTCTCCAGATTTTAGAGTTCTTTAGTAACCATAAGGAGGCAGATTGTTCCTGTCCATGATTTTGACAGTCTGCTGTTTGAAATTATAAAACTTATCAGGCCTGCCTTAAGTTAACAATGGCAGCAGAAAAAGGAAAGCAATACTGCAAGTACTCACAATTATGCAGAAGAATGTACTTCACCAAAGCAGAGAAAACCAATTTCAAAAGTTAGAAAACGCTTTTTATTTTGTTTGCACAATTAATTTTGCTGGAAAGGCTTAGAGAAACGGGGAAATGTAAATATTAGTTGAGCAGAGAGTTCATAAAGATACAAAGTCTAGGATGCTCTGTCAAATAAGCCCAAGAGAGGGAGCAAAAGGATCTCTTCATCCCATTACTGCGAATAGTTGTTTTAGTACTGAACAATCGTGCAGCCTGGCTTTTAGTGAACACAGTAAACAGATGCGCTTATCTGTAAGACTGGAAGCAAGGTAAGCAACAAAAAGCCAGGGCTTTGAGTAAAACAAAATGACAAACCCTTTGGGCATTTTGTCCTCTTTCATGCTTCCTGCCTGTTCCATTTTCTTTGCGTCACTCATGAACTCAATGCCCATTTTCCTTCTCTCCCACTCTTCTTTTCTTGTTCTTACTTTTCTCACATTAATTTGCTGGTTTCTGTTTGGATTCAGCTTGTGTTTCTCTCTCTGAAGTACAATAAGTATAACAAATACATTGTAAATTGCCACAGTCTGGACACTTGGATGTCAATGTTAATGTGCAAGTCTTACAATTCGCAAATGAGAAGAAACATGAGCTTTTTTTTTACTTTAGCATTAAAAGAGAATCACAATATAGCCAAATACACTTCTTTGGGACCTTGTTTATAAAATACTGCTCATGCAGTAGCTATCAGCATAAAAACATCTCTGCAACCAGTACTTATTTCTGTATGTATGGGGTTTTTAGAGCTTACTTCCTACAGCTAAGACTAACCCAAAATAAAAATTCAAAAGCCTTCTCTCCACCTCACTACCACTCACAGAATTAACCCTTCATGCGTGTATACCACAGATTTCAGGATTAAATTCCAGTGAATCAAATATCAGTGATCGAAATTCTCCATATATTATAAAATTTGAAAGAGGCTTATATAAGTACAAGATATCTGTCATACCACAACACCTATATCCAACGTAAGGATGCGTCCTACAATTTCTGCTTAAAATTTCCTTACAGATTGCAAATATTATGGATACCTGCAGACAGTCAAATACATGTTGACATTTGTGGGAGATACAAGCAATACACTTCAATATGATTATTTAAACGTAGGAATCCTGGAAGCAAGGTGTTAAGGCTAGAAAAAGACTCAAAATGTGTGAAACAGAACATATGATGAAAAAAATCCACATCTTGCACTTGACAGCTGAACATCAATGCCGTTTTACCAGATCAACCTATGGAAAGCATAGTCTTAAAGAAACATTACAGAGCGACAAACAGGAGACAATGTTTTGCATTTGAAACTGTAAAAAATAAAGATTGGTAACTAAAGGATTTTAGACAGAGAAAGGGGGTCATAATATATAATTGAAACACCAGTAGCAATTTAAAATGCTTTTTTTTTGTTTGTTTCTATTACAAATATTACATATACAAAGTTCTAAGCAGATTTTTTTTTTTTTTTTAAGTTCATCTCCACTGGTCAGTGGACTAAAGGTCTCAGTCCATACCTTTGCAGTGGTGGCTGCTTCCTCAACTTAGCTATTCAACAATTTAAACACTAAAATCGTCACATAATTTTTCCAGTAGATTCTATTTATTCCTAACACTACTGCTAGCAATTAACCATAACAGACAGAGAAAATTAAATAAGTGGGAAAATCCCCTAGTGAGAGGAGCTTAGTGAAAAAACTCAGACTCCTCAGGAGAAGGTAACTCCTGAGAGAACTCAGGAGAAGGTAACTCCCACTGAGCTCGAGGGGTACCTTAGTCAATGAAGATGAATTCTGCTTTGTGGCTCTAAGCAGAGATTTCTGCTATTTCAAGCATTAATGTTGAATCTAGTTTTGTTTTTCATTTTTAGACAAATACAACATGGATAAAGCTAAACTATTCCCCCATTAAAGCATTCTGTTAGAGGCAAAAATATACTTGACTGAATAGATCACAGAAAAATATTTATTAAGCTATCAGTGGAATAACATACGAGCAACTAGACAGGAAGAGGTACCGACATTACCTAGCAGAGGCAAACTTAAATGCTTTTGTAACTACAGCTACTCAAGATCTAATACAAAGCATGCAGCAAATATTTATTTCACTACATTATGATGACAAAATGTTCATCTGAAGCTGAGGAAGAAAACAAATAATTATAGAATTTCTTATTTATGCTTTAAAAGAATTTTGAGAAGAACCTTAAAACATGCATTATATGTTCTGTCTCTTCTAACTATTCCCAACTGGTAAAAACACCTAATTCTACTCAGTATTTCTGAACAAACAACTGTGGTATAACAAACAGCTTTGCTGTAAACAGACCTAGTATCTGGGGACAGTGATCCCTCGGAAGATGCTCCATGGTACACACTTTGAGACAACCTGTTGTCAGGTCTAAGCTCTTTGTCATATGCCATCATATTCCACTCCTGGCGTCTGTTCCTGGCTTTTCTAACCTTTTTCACCTCACGGGTGGTGCCATCTATACGCTTTTGCTCCTAATGTTCAAACAAAAGAAATAAAGCATGCAAAGAGAGAAAAAAAGGAAAGGAAAAAGGCTGGTTAAAATGCAGTTAGAGTGCATGAAAATAAGACCAGATTTACAGATGAAGCCAAGTCTTCACAACATTTCTCTGCACTGCAAATGAGAATATCTCTTTACACTCTGAAACTCATTAGTACTAAGACTGCTGCTTTGCCCTTCTTCTGTAGGATGCACATGCCCATGAGATATCAACCTATTGGCTTTCCCAATTAGAAATGTGACTGATCTTAAAAGCCAGAAAAAGTTCAACTTCTTCTGACATGACATGTCATTTATTTAGACCGCCCTGAAGCACTTGTAATATCTTTCTCCTGCAAATCAATCTTATGACTATATGTTAAATATACTCAGGGTTATTTTGGTTATTCATTAGGGTCACAATCACCTGAGACCTTGGGGAAGTATGGAAAAATTAGAAACACTTTCCTATTTCATAGAGTCTATGTGAAATGATTTTTTTTATTTAACTTCCTCTCCCTTCTTAGATCTGATAACTACCAAAATTTGTCCTAGTTTTTCCTCATCATTGTTTCCCATTATCTTACATAAAAATGAATTACACTAATCCTCTCTGCAATGTGTCAGTAATATTCAGGCTAGTAATAATGTACTACAGCTTGATAGCTTCATGACAAATCAGCCTGTTTAGTTTTTTAAAATCTTTCTATATAATTCCAGGCCCAATCAACGTCAGTGTGTATCTATCGGTGAGATCTCAGTGGGACTCAATGCTTTCACACCTCTGAAACATTGTCCTCACCTACTTCTGACTACTCACTATGAATATAAAAACCATATTGGTGCTTCACTAGAAAAACAAGCTTGCTCAATCCAAAAACCCTTGAGAAGGGTATTTATTTGCTACTCTTTTTCTCAACATTTATGAGGGCACTGGATTTTATTTTTTTTTTAATCAGCTCTAGAGCCCACATCTTAGAATACGAATTCATAGGCAAGTTAAATATATTTTAATCTATTGATAAGGCAGTATTAGGCTTTTGGCCACTAGAAAAATAGTTTCTCAGAAAATAATTATATTGATAGTCTGAGAATGCAACCATATTAATTTGTATTTAGAGAAGAGTTCAGCAAAATGCTCATATATGCAAGCATTTTATTTCAGAATCTCTGCCTTCAAAGTAAGGGATAATAGTTGGAAAGCCAGTCTCACCAAAAAGAAAAAGAAGAAACGTACATCACAGATAAACATAGGTATTTTACTCCAACTGTTAAACAGCACTGAGTAAATAATACTGAAATAATGCATTTGGCGTTACACAACTAACAACAACAACAAACAAAATCTATCAAATGGCTTGCCTGCCCATGTTTTGCATCTCTTGCTTGTTCATGCATGTCCATATGAGGGACCTGCTGATCTACATCTGCTAACATTAAGAATGACAGAGGAAAGTCCTTTTGAAGTTCAACATCCAAATGTTCCAAAAATTCTTACTCCTGCTGTGAGTAGATTTTTGATCTGATTCATGTTAAGTAAAGATCATCACCTTGGTTCTTAATTATTTCCTAAAATCTTTTTTCCTCCCTTAACCTTCTAGAATCACATCCTTTTTTTATCCAGGTTATGCAAGGTTTTACTTTCTCCTTTAATACCACTTCTTCACATCAAAATTTCCCAATATAGGAATCGCAGCAGAAGGGAGACAGATTCAGTCACGCTTCTATTTAAATATATAAAGTTTTGCTAATCACCATGGTTGAATACATGCTTGTTAAAGGCTATACATCTTTCTTTTTCATTTGATTGCTGCAAAATTTAATTTGTTTTAATTTGTTCTAATTTGTGACTTTTATCCTGGTTCATTTATTAAGATTCTGTTACTAAATCACACTAGATTGGAGAAGAAAGTACAAATAAGCCTTCTGGTTAACTGAAAATATGCTTCAGTTTTCTTTTCCCACAGAATAGTAACTCCATCCTCTAAGGGACACACGTATTTCATGCAAGTTTCTAGACAAAGTATCCACCTTTTGACCAATGTAAAGACAATCATTTTGATACAACTCTTGTACCATAAGAAGTGCTTCCATGACTGCTTAAGTATAATCACCTGTTTGATTTGGTTTGGTTTTAGAGAGTGAAAGTTTGGTTTTAGAGTGATCACTATGTTTTTTTTGTGAAAAAGATAAATACATATGTATAATACATGTATAAATAAACAACATAAAATAAACACAAAGCTTAGTTTGTTTTTATTGGATCAGATTTCAGTTGGATAGATGGTTCCAGACCAGCAGCTGTAAGGGTGCTAATGAATAAATATGCTGAAGCCCTTTTTATTCAGACAGTACTAAGCCCTACTTGTATTGATTTTACTATCAAACATTATATAAACACATATCTAAACCACTTCATTTCTTCCAAAACAGTAGGGCAGGCCGATTACTAGCAGCTGACAAAACTATATATATATATATACACCTCAAATAGAGTAGTATTAAGCTGTTCCATTAACACTGTCATTACCTTGACAAACAATGGTGACAGCTCTGGTTTCAGTACCCAGGGCAATGACAACAGCCTTCTAGGAGAACTGAAGCCTTTCAAAATAACTACATTTCGGAATATTTTTTAGAAAAGTTAAGCAATATTAAGAAGAGTTACTTCCTTTAACCAAGTGTAATAGTAGCTGTGGCAGACAAGTGGATGCTGTAGAGGTTAAGCCAGAAAATAGGTACATCATTCAGCTGTTGGCAGGAAGCAATTTCAGCAAATACAACAAAGGTATTAGAGCCCCCAAACAGGGTTAAGTTAATTTTAAGTTTGATACTTGCATCAAGAGTTAGCAAATGATATTCCAAGCATCTTAATAAAGAATTAGAGCTAGTAACAGAAAGTAGCTTCAATAGGTATTTGCAATACTCTCAAAGAAACTGGAAGCATGAGGCCAGAGTATTTTCCTGACTTCACAAATTCACAAGATCCTATCAATCACAAGTCCTCAAGAAATACAAACCCTCCAAATTTAAAGATCTCTCCTCATTAAAATAACTAATAATTCCTCAGAAAACACAGGGAACAATAAAAAGCAAAGTAGAACAACTTTCATTTGTTTAACCAATAGTTAGCAACTAGTCTACCATGGTCATTCAATTCAGAATATTACTGGTACATGCAAGAGTCAAAACTAATTTCATTGAACTCCTAGGCACTGATCTACTGAGAGTTTGTCAGTAAAAAAAAAAAAAAAAAAAAAAACAAAAAA
>NW_015094510.1:24221426-24407284 GCF_001431845.1 Calidris pugnax
CCAGAGACCTATCTTGTAAAGATTTGTTAAAAAAAAAAAAAAAAAAAAAAAAAAAAAAAAAATCAGAGACTACACCATAAACTTGAAGAATTAAAATTAGTTTGCTTCAGAGAAAAGTTCACCTGAAAAAGGCAAATCAGAGAAAGCCTGTGTTAGACTCCGGTTACGGTGAATACACAGACAGTAAGTATCACTTTCCTGCTTTCAAATATCAAACTCCTCACAAACCTTGTGCAAGGGGTACTCTCAAGGCTTCACTGACCACCTGAAAAAATTAGGCAAAAAAACAGCTGTATTTGGTCAGCTGAGCAGGACTGCATTTGGATGTCTAGTTTATAATACAATACTAAACAATACACTTCTATTTCACCTGCACAGTTTCTCAACAACTTTCACGTTTTGTGCTTCTGTAGAATACAAATCACACAAGGAATTCTCAACTAGTAGCTTCAAAATAAAACTCAAGCCACAAAACTGTTAGTAGATGCTCTGGATTCATTCCTGGTCACTGCTATAATAAGGACAAAACCAGAAGAAAATGACAGTCCGTTAAGCAAACTGTGGAACGGATGGTGCCTGTGAAACATCTCACCCAAACCCTCCAGCTCGCTCAAGGTTCCAGATGAGAAATACCTAATTTGCACACCAACTTCTGGAAAGTTAAAAACCAGGTTTCTTCCTGTCAAAGTGACACCTAACTACAGAAATTCAAACCTATGCTGTTTTCTTCTTAGTTGGTCTTGCTGTGTATTTAGTCAAATCAAATCCTACTTCAGGCAGAACTCATCAAGGGGTATTTCTGTGCTGTATGGCTGTTCCCACATGACAGGAATTGAGCATATTTTACATCTGGTTTGTAGACTGTAGTAAGACAATTAAAATCTACAAAAAAATATACCATGGATGCAAATAAGTGAGATGTATTGCCTAAAATATAGCCTGAACGCAAGTTTATATAGAAATTGGTTTTATAAAAATCTCTTTAAAGCTATACAAAATTTTTCAAGTGATATTCTATTATAAATTTTTAAAAGCTTTTGTATTTTTTTCCTTTTTAATATTAAATCAGAATGAAAAAACTCGCAGTTGATAGTTTCTTTTTATCCCTCTCTCCAGTGCAAAGATCTAAATTTGAAGGGAAAAAGGTGGGTGGAAAAAACCACAAAGGGTACAATTATTCCTATATATCTATCATAAAAGAAATACTGAATGAAATTTTAAAAACCCTAAACTAGAGAATGAAAGCTGCTTTAATTACTTCCAGTCTTTTAATCAGCTCTGTGACTTATCATACTGAGAATACAGTGGGATTATAACCTTGCATATATATTTGTGTACAATTATACGAATAACCAAGTGAGTATTTTCAATACTTTGCTTCAGACAGTAAATTCCACTGAAAATGTTTACTCAACTTTTTCAACTCTGTTTAATATTTCAATATTGAGATACCTGCCAAAACAGAAAGCATTTTTGACTCATACCCCTAACAGGAAAACCTGATTTATCTTTCCCAGAACTTTGAAAATCATGAACTCACAAAATGTTTTAGTTAAACCAAGTCTTCATGTTTTGTTTAAAAATGTTGTAGTCAGAATATTTTTTCTAGCAACAGCAACAAGGAATTAATAGAATTTTATAAAAACAGAATAGTAGAGCTTCCCAGTCATACCCTGCAATTTGATTTCTAATCAAGTACCATATATATTAGCACATATACACACAACGTATATATATAAATACACATTAGCATGTATATTCACAGATTAGACATTATGTATATAATACATGTATATATATGCTGATATAGTATGATACCTGCTTACATATACACATGTATAGCTATGTTAATATATACAACATATACACATATGTGTACATACACACGTGTATGCATGTATGTGTACTGAAAACTAAGTAGCTTCCTTCTATTTCCCCTGAGCAGTCTGTGCATCTTGTGTGGTGCACCTTTTATTTTAAATCCCTTATCTCTCACTGAACCTACCTAAAAGGGCACCTTCTGCCAGATAAGATAGGCAGTCATTGCTTCAGACTCTCCTTCTTCACTTTTTTTTTTTCAGAATTATCTTCAAAAATCTTAAAGCCCTCAGATTTGATAAAAAAATGGACTTCAAAGAAGCTGCAGAAGTAGGAACTAATTTATTCATTCCAAACTAAAACCCATTAAGAAAATCTTGATTGCAGAAGAACACACATCTTGGATCAAACTGAAGATATTCCAGGAGGACTGAAGACACTTTTCTATGAAAAAGTCTTCTTATGTTGGCTTTAAACTTAGAAGAAACAAAGAATATTTTTCCTAAAATTAATCTCTTGTTGCCGAACCACAGAATAATTTTGCTGTGTTTTATCATCTTACTAACTTGTAACAGGTGTAGAAAAGTGAAGAGTCAAGAAATTAAAAACCCAACAAAATATTTATTTCTGGATAAGCTCAGGGTTTGCTTCAGGAGTTGATGCTGCTGGATAAAGAACAACGAAAATAAAAGAAACCATAATTCTTTTTTTTTTTTTTCACCTAAATCACAGTGTTTTTTCCAAAGCACAACAGGGACAATTTGCTGAGTACTAATAAGCAGATGCTGGCAAAGGATTAAAGGAAGTATCTTGGGAAGATAACTACAGTTCCTAAATTAGGAAGATAAATACAGTTCCTAAAATCTAATTTGCCAACTTCTTAAAATAGACAGTATGAGCTATAAAAACTGAACCAACTGAATCTACAGCCACATATAAAGAGAAATAGTCTTTCCATGCAGACAAACTAAGTACGACCCAGCAATTGTTATGCCTGAACAACTGTACACAAAATTGTAACACAAACATTTGCTATTATGTTTCTGCTTTTACCTTTTGTCTCCTCTTTTCTTTCCGCTTATCTTCAGTATCTTGTAACATTTTTTCTTTCCAAAGATCAAAGAAATAGGAAGGATCAGTATAGAACTTCAATCCATCTTTCTTATCATCCCTGGAAATACAGTAGAAGAAAAGCTAAGAAAACATTAATTAGTATTTTTCAAACCAACAAAACTCATCTTTGATGATTATCCAAACTTCACCTTTTTTTGCATTATAGGATGACAGCGCGCCAAGTGCATTAAATGCAACTCTTGGCATTTACAGCTTACAATTGGCTTGATTCATGCCAAGAACTTGAGGGAAAAGGGGTAGAACGTGGAGCCTTTTGGGAGGGATGCTCCCAGGCTCTGCCTCATCAGAGCTCAGCAGGAGCAGACCAGGCTCACCAGAGGGAAATTCCCTGGTGCTGCCAAGTGATCAGTGCCAAGACAGGGTGTGTAGGGGACAGAGGAGCCTCGGAATGGAACTGTCTCAAAAGAACTAGCAACGGAGTATTTGGCGCAATCAAGACGGGTCTTAAAATCTAGATTTAGGAACAAGGTAGGTCTGAGTACCTTTGCCCTTATGACAGGAAGCACAAGGCAGTCACTGTTTTCAGTGTGACCCTTCTAACTAGGGGAAGGGCTAGGAAAGAGGTGGCAACTGAAAGGCTGAATTCTACCAGACTATTCCAGGAGGAATCTTGAGACTGAGCTGATCTGGGCTTGCCAGCTCCAATGGGCAGCAGGAGCTAGGGACACCCAGACTCTTATAAGAAACTATAAAAAAGGTATGCTATCAAATCCTAATTTGACCCCGTGGGCTGGAAATAGGGAATCTTCTAATATCCTAAACTCCTGGAGAGCAATGGGTGTAGGGGGAGTCAGTATGGCAGGGCAGCTGGCATGGTCCATACAGCATATGAGAGTGACACCAGACTCGCTTGCTAAACTGATGTCCTTCAGAGCCCCTTTCAGCTGTGCTGTCCTAATTTCTTCCCGGGCAAATTCTGATGGCAGCTGAATACTAATTTCTACCAGCAAGATGAAGAGCGATGAAGATCAGCATGCAGAAACCTTACAAGCACTGGAGAAGAAAGAGTACAGAGAGCAGATCTTGCAGACTGTCTGGTCACATGACCAGAAGCTCCTTACTTTTTGTGTGCTAGATCTCCTCACCACAAACATCTAGCCTACTGATGGGGGCACTGGGGCAGTTCTCCACCCCTCCAAGCTTTGGTCAGATGAAAACTTGAAATTTTTATAAGCTTTGTCCAAAGCAAGTACAAATAATTTAAATTCTACATCTAAATTCTAAATATAATTTAAGTAAATTTCAGTAAAGTATCACCAATAAAACAGGGATAGCAATAAAGGTCAGTGACACTGTCATCCAGGTACATATTAGGACGTGGCTGTGCAGAACAGCTGATCAGTAAAAACTTAGTAACCATATGCCTAAAAACAATCAAACACCACCATTGTCTGTAGTAGTGGCAACAAACATGGCCTTCAGTCATAAATCTAAAATATTTACCTTTCAATTAAAACCTCTTAAAAATAAAATATACTGTAAATGATCTGCTATGTCTTTCCTAAAAAAAAAATTCAGTAATTCACTGCAAACTGAGTGTCTGCTTCACACAGACACCTCACAATCTAGTACCTCTCAAAAGTTGAAGGACACAGTAAAAATATGTTGCCCACAACCCTTCAGACAGACAAATCATACTAATTTCATGAGCAATGATAAACTTAAGGAAAACAGGAAAAGAGAACAGGAAAGGAAGTCCTGCTTGCTGCTCTTTTATTCACTAGTAAGTAACCAGGAAAAGAAATGGCAAGGGTTGTGTGCACACGTGTATATGTTGGGGAGAAGAGTGAAAACAGAGGGAAGGCAAAAGCAGCAAGTCCAGTTTTCTGGATAAATTAACCAAACAAAGCAGTTTAGTATATTATTAAATTTATTTTCATCTTTTACATAATCAATGGCCCTTGCTTTCTGATCCTGTGCTGCCATGTAACACTTACGGTGAAATATGATGATTTTTGTCAGGTACAACTTACGATTTTAAATGTGGTAACAGCAATTTTTGTTTCCATGAACAGGGAGGTCACTGA
The DNA here is from genome assembly GCF_001431845.1 of Calidris pugnax. NCBI lineage: Eukaryota > Metazoa > Chordata > Aves > Charadriiformes > Scolopacidae > Calidris > Calidris pugnax. The sequence goes on from NW_015094510.1 coordinate 24,226,406, forward strand.
AAAAACAAATCTCAGCAACCAATACCACTATTCCCTTCTGCTGTAGTTATTCTCTGCACACAAGTAGGAGATAAAGGGCAAAGAACAAGAACATAAACAATATTTCCATACCTATAAGGTGAAAGAATATTCAGAGGTGGTGGTTTGTCACTCTGATTATAAATATCAGCCACCGGGTTAGGAATGCTGTTCTTCGAAACTACCTGCTGATCTTGAATTGTTGAGCTCTTAAATGCTTTTTTCATGTTGATATCCTGTAATGAGACTGTTAGAGACAAAAATGCATTTATCACAGGTGTGAAATTAACATAAGTGGATAAACAAAGTCCATTTCACAGTAGCTATTTAAAATACTTTCAGCAAAATGCAGAAGGAAAACTGGAAGATTTTTCTTTAGCAGATAATCATGACATTTAAGCACAAAGGCATAAAAGAATTACCATAATAAATCAGATTTAAGTCCCACTTGGTCCAGTACCTCACTTACAATAATGGGACCATGGACTGGCTTGGAAGATGATTTCCTATCACATGCAGATGTCCAATGATGAAGTTTATGAAGTTTAACCTGGACTTCTAATAGCAGAAAGATTGGCTTCAAGCCTGAAACACAAGGTCTGGTGTTTCTCTGACACAGCGTGTTTTATCATTGTATGTGGTATCCATACACATTCAACCCATTCTAAGTTTAATTAAATTACGGCCTCCACAACCTCCTATGAGAGAGTTCCACATCTTTTACCATCTTTCAACTCCAAAATCTTTCCATATAATTGAACATCCCTTGATCTTAAGTTTTGCTTATCTCTATATAGAGAGAAATACTTATCTTCTTCATACAGTCCAGCAACATACTTCCATTTCATCTTTTCACGTACACAATTCTGGGGGAAGCAATACTAGCCTTTTCATTCTTTCTTTTCAAATGAAAGATTAAAGTTACTTTTAACTGTTCCTGTTACTCTTCACAAGACTTTGTTTCATTCTTAATATAAATTTTCCTGAGAGGGAGTGACTATTGCTAAAAAGATCCAGATAACGCCAATCACAATTTAGAAGTGGCAGTAAGCTCTCCACGTTATCTTCCATTCTTAGGCAACCTGAAATGCAGGATTTTGACTGCAGTTGAACAGAACACTGAAGTCTTCACCGGCTTGTCTACAATGACACTAACCACTTCTTGAATTGATCCAACTGTTTTACAACAGTGTAAGCTGCAGAAGTAGTGCAAACAAAATGCGGTGGCTTGTGTTCTTTTTATTCCCATTGACATCTAGTATTTCTTGTCTATCTAATTTACTGAGTCTAGAGAACAAACTGTGAGAATTTCACACAGGAACTGAACAACACTGGGCAAAAGTTTAATATATTGATGACCTGCAGAACTAGAAAGGCATGAAGTTTGATAGAAACCCTGTAAGGTACACCGTTATCCCTTGTCATGATGGAAACCAAACCCACTTGGACTTCTCTACCCAACTATTTATGTCATCTGTGGTGAGCTCTTGCCTCTCACTCCAAGACCACTTAGATTCCTCAGTAGCTTTTAAAATAGCAAAAATATTTGAAGTAGAATATTTCATTCCAAATTGTCCTTCCCCTATCCACTTTCTCTGATGTATCAAAACACCATTTTTTGAGAAACTACTGTCTATTTAAACCTGCCTTTAAGTAAACCAGTAATGTATTTCAGGCAGTTTTTCCAGATGTATCTCTCTGAATTGTTACATTCTTGTTTGAAGAAAGACATTTGAAAGTGCACAAATCCCACTTTTACAGGGCTTTTGAGTGTAAGTTATTTATATGCTTTTGAAAACTAAACGTCAATTATTTTAATTTTTTTTCAACTGTAGTTATACGTATACAATATTTTTATATATGCACTATATCTTAGTTATACCTAAGAATGTAAAAAACCACTGATGCAATTAAATCAAAAGGGTTTTTTAAATCAACCTAGCAATTGACATTTTACTTAAATGCCTAAGCTGCCCAGAAATACATTTTGTATTAGTGACAACACAATGAATTATTATAAAGGTTCCAACTTCTACAACTAAATAACTAATAAAATTTCCTACCTACTATAGCAATGGTAGTTTGTATATATAACTTATTAATGGGAAAGATGATTAGCAATGCAAGAGTATGCTGTCAATTTAAAATAAAAACTGATTAAATTCTTAGTGCATACACTAGTTTCCCCTCCCAATAGGCTGGTTTTAATTACTCTCCAAACTCTGGAAACTAGCCAGGAGGTATTGCATAATACAAATGAGACATTAAAAAAACAGAAACAAAAGCAAAAATAACCTCTGATGAGGATTGCATTTCCAAAAATGTTAGACTTGAAAGTCAAGAAGACTGACATCATCCACCTCAGCACAAAGCAAATACAGCATATGAGTATCACCTAGTTTGCTCATATTACCACCACAACATGCCTCAAAAACTAGGCTGATTAGTAGTTATACTAGCTTGGTTGACAGTCCCATATAGCTGTTGACCTCTAAGATGGCAAAAGAAAAGTGCAAGTATCAACCTTGATACTCTACCAGTTAACATGTTCCAAAAACAGAAGCAAACCAGACGCGTTAGAATTTTCAGACAGCAACAAGCTAAAAACAGAAGGCTAAATATTACACTAGTAAATATCAACAGTAAAAATTAATAGTGGCATTACTAGTAGTATTAAATATAATATATAAACTATAAAAATATAAAACAGAATATATAAACCATATAAATACTACTATTAAATATAGTAGGCTGGTCTAATGGAAGGTGTCCCTGCCCAGTACAGGGGGGTTGGAACCAGATGACCTTTAAGGTCTGTTCCAACCCAAACCATTCTATGATATCACAAGTAGCATTAACTACTACTAAGTAAATATTATACTACTGTCCTGAAGTAACAAGCTTTTAAATGTTACTACAAGTCAGGAATCATCTAACCAGGCAGTACAGGCAGTGGCTGGCTCAGACGTGTAACTGAACATGGAAGCAAACATGCATGTTACAGCTCTTACAGCAAGACAGAGAAGCATGTTTTACTCTCCCAAATAAATGCTTTCAAACAATGTAATGACGTTACTTAAATCCTTTGGTTTTACTGTGTATTTATTAAGTGAATGACCAAACACACAAGTAAGTGAGAATGTAACAGCATTTTAAAGGAAATGCTGTTTACAGTGACTAGAACCTCCTAGAGAATTTCACCTACTTGAAGGAACCATGCATTGCCTCATTTAGGTAAAGAGTATTTTAAGGTCTTAGATGACCACAGAACAGATCTACTAACATAGTTTGTGACCACCCTATCCTGAAATAAACAAACAGACCTTCTGTGTCTCAAACCTTTTCCAATATTCTGATTTATTTCCGGTAAGGTCTAGATTTATTCACTTCTGATTTATTACATTCACAAACTAAAAGTTTTCCCTGTGAAAAAGGCAGCTCAATGGCTCCACTACCACAGGGGCTTCTTGAAGCAACACTAAGTCAAAAATGAAGACAGTTATATGACTCAAGAATATTTTTTCTTGTTCTGCTAACATGATTTTTCCCAGCTTGCCTTACTGAAAAAACAAGATGAAATATCGGTTCAGGATCACTTTGAAAAGACAGAGATTGTTGTATAATTACTGTGGTCTTGTCAACATCACTTCTGGCTCAATGCTTTCATGCAATTACCTACCCTCTTCTACTGTTGAATCCAGCTGGGTAACTTTGACAGCAAGGCGATCAATTCTGTCTTGAAGGGAATTTGCTCTGATGTAGAAGCTGTTGGCCTCATTAAACAATTCACCAAATATGTCTTCAGCATGTTTGCCTGTGTAAGAAAAGATAAAGGGAAATTCCTTTGCTAAGGGTTTACAAAACACAAGACAAACAGCTTCAATATCATGAAGTTATAATAAAACACAATAGCTGCAGGATTATAACAGCTCAGCTTGTCATTCAGCAAAATTATGGGCAATAGACTTGGACAAAATCTCAAAATATACCATATGCGCTGCCTGGAAGTCTGTTCTCCTGGACATCCCAGTTAGTCTTCTACTAAGGGAGAGTTTCAAATTTTAATCCATATGTAGCTGAATTACTGCCAACAGACACGCAATTGATCATTTAAATCTGCCTCTGTGATGAAAACGAAGGCCCATCAAAGTTACGCCTGTACATAGCAGCTTCTGAAGTAAATTTTGAAATCTAGACTCTTGCTATACATAGTTGTTAAGAATTAATTCTAAACATGAGCAAAAGCCAACATCAAAGTGAAACAGATAAAAACCAGGATCCTCATGCAAGGCAGCCCGCTTACCTCTACCTCTAAATGCTCACGGTTGCTCTGTCACTGGAGTCATTTGAGAGCCTAAACCAGCACTGACCACATTTACCCATGGCCAGTCTGGACTTGCTACAGCACAAGAGAGGACCCTACAACCTTTTCAGCTTCCCTTTCAGCTGCCTTACTTTCTCAATCACTATGAGAGCAGACAGCCCTGCTCAGATCTGCAGCCTCAGGCCCTACCCTAAACGTGCTACAGAAGACAGAAGTGGCCACATAAGCCCGACCACCTCTTGGTCCACAGATCCTTGTGCAGGCCTGCTCCTTTCCTAGACTTCCCACCTCCCGAAGTACTAGACATTCTCACCCACGGTTTGACTCTCCTTCTGTCCCAGTCTGAACCTCTCAACCATTCCAGATCAAAATCCCCAATTTAACACTTCTCCTGCCCCAGAACTTCCCCTACAAATTTCATATTCCACCACTCAGCTGACAGTACTGCACCTACTTGTCTCTCAGTACCCCCTACCCAGATACTGCTGCATCATTTAAGATCTCCCCCTCCACAATTTCTGCAGCCAACACCCCTCTCAAGACCTCCATACTCCATCAGTTCTCCATGCAATAGGCAAAATCCTGCCTCCTGTGTTTCACCATGCTGTTTAAACAAAAAAAAAACTTCAAACCCTACTTTTGGGTTACACTCCTCTTGTTATGACCTGTATCAAGTCTGAAGAGCAGAAATGGAAGGGAGGGGGAATGTGAAACTTTGTCTAATATTGGAACATCATAAAATATGTATTAACCACCTAAATGACAATGACTTCCAAAAGAACAGCAATTGTTGACATTTTAAGTCGCATCCTATAACCAACCTTAATATTTTACAAAGGAAAGTACAGACGTAATTAAAATTTCAGTCAAGATCCGATCCTGTGAACATCTGGATACCATAACTCAAAGTAAAAACCAGCCACGCTTAGGAAGTCAACAGAATCTGCCCTTTTCTTGGATCATTTACTTGGAGGGAAGAGAGCACAACACTACTGAAACAATATCTGAAAGCGCTATTTGTGAATTACAGATGAAAAAAAGATATCGATTGCCTTGCTTTAAGTGGAGGACTTCACTGGTAACACATTTTTCTTACTAAACATAAGATCTGCTAATAGCTAACACAAAATGTTAGATATTTTACTGTACCCAAGCTCTGCTTCATATGCATGTGAAAGGTGGATAGGCAAGGTGTGCTGCCTACCTGTTCCTAATGTCCTCCTCCTCCTAAACAGAAGTCACACAACCACTGAGTAGTTGAAAATCATCTGGTCCAATCCCTGCTCAAAGCAGGGTGAGCAGACCAGGTTGCCCAGCACTGTGTCCAGTTCAGTTTTGAGTACTTCCAAGGATGGAGGCTCTGCAATCTCTCCAGGCAACCTGTGCCAGTGTTCAACCACCTTCACACTGAAAGCGTTCTCTAAGCGCTTCCCAGAAGGTACTTGAGATTCAGTTATAATCCCCATTTGATTTAGTTGCTGCAAATGAAGAGGTTATTCCAAGCTATGGAACAAATAAGCTTTTCAACTCTTCAGCTATATAAAGCAGGCATTACGTTCTTCAGCCACCAGTATTCAGAGCTCAAAGCATCAATAAATTTTAATGGATGTTAGTTTATGTTAATATATTGAAATCAGCCTGCTGAGGGAGTACTGCCAGATTCTAACATTAAGAACATCACCCCTTAGAGAAGTCAAGCAGACAGGTGCTTGTCAGTTATCTTTCTTGAAGTAAAATAACTCATAAAGTTGATTTGTGGGAACATACTTCTTTTAATATTGAATTCTTTTTTTTTTTTTTTTAAACACTCGCTATTCTGAAACAAGTGAAAGACAGGTCGTCAATCTTCTGTCACTAAAACAGTGACACAGTAAAGCAATATTGGAACATGCTATTCTGATTAACATGATGCAGTAAGTTTTAGAAATAAAGTACTAGTTCTCTAGTGTTTTCTGTGTTACCATCTTTTTTATTATATTCTTAACAGTAGAGAAACAAGCAGAAAGAAAACATCTGAAATTACAATCATGTATCTTTCACCTTAAGAGCTGATTTTGGTGCTATAACACAGTCATTTAAAAACATGAGGTGATTCCTGTACAGGCAACCTAAATTAAAAAAAAAAACAAAACCACAGGAATTACACGGTCTTTCCTTCTAAGGCTCCCTCCAACCATAGTAGTAGTCAAGGGGAAATTTAGTCATGATGTTGCCTCACCAAATCACCACTCTCAATAGGTCTTAATGTTAATTAACAGAAGTGCCTATTTCTAGCACTTCCACAGGTCATCTTCATAAAGCTGTATATTTGGTTGCTCACAAAATAAATTTCCAAGCATTGTGAGACATTATCAGTATTTCACAAATAATTGTGAAACCTCTACCCAAGTTCTGCAGTAATTACATGAAACATCATCTTGCCACATAGCAGAGTCTGCCATCTAGCAGAGACTAGACACCATCTGAATTAATTACAATTGATTTTCACATACTGCATAAAAAGGTGTGCATTAACACATTGAATACATTGCCCCAAAGGTATCTTTTTTCAGCAGTGAAAATGCTCTAGTGCTGTAACAGGAGAGCAGGAGAGGAATTCAACAACGGTGCTGGCTTGTCTGAAGACTGGACACCCAACAATGTTTATTAATGTGGCTTGTTTCCTTTCACATATTTGATTCTAAAAAGTACAGCTTTGCTTTGAATTCCTTGTTCCACAGCACAAGCACACAGAAGAACACATTCAAGTTACTGGAAAGATTTATAGTGCGTTAGAAGGGTTACAATTTTTCACACCATGAACATGCATTATCAAAGAGAAAAGGTAGAGCAATGTCATCACCTGGCATTCAGATGTCAGTTCTATAAGATACTGGAGGAAAGATGACACTAGGGCTGCCCCAAGGGAGCCAGTGCTGCATTAATGCTTTCCTCAGTCCTAGGTAAGGACTGAAATGTCCCGCCGAACTAGGTGCTGTTTTGTAAATTGGAATTCACCCAGGACTTGACCGTTTTATCACAACATGGAGCAGAAGACAGTGATTCCACCCATCCATTCATAACTGTATTAATTAGAATTATGCTTCCTCCCACCCTCTTTTTTTTTTTAAATAAGCAAAAGTGGTAGGCTGTTACTGACCAGGTCTCGATTCTTACCTGTCTCCTCATAGTACCTCCAGCATGATACCTAATGCCAAAAAAGCTAACTCTCCAACTCAACCTGATTGAGCCGTGGTAAAGAGCAGAGTCACAGAAAGCTGGATGCAGCATGCTCAGTCCTGCATGCAAACTACTGAAACTCTGAGCCAAAGCAACGGCCATTCTACAAGAAAATATCAGGAGGTAGGAAAATATCAGGTGGACACTGCATTCTGTGCGAAAGTTTCCCAAGTCCCCACAGATTGCATCTCCTCTGTTTTATGTTGTAAAGCAAAAAAGTATGGTATCACTTGCATATGGGTCAAAGAAAGTAGCTCTGTACCCATGTACAGGTGGTTTATACCCATGTAGATATAAGATTTCAGGTCGTATCTTAATGAATAAAGAAGTCAAAGATACAAAAATACAAATTATTCAAAGGAAAGAAGTTAAGAAGCTGTAATCTAACTTGAAACACAATGAATCTGTTAATGCACAGATTGAAATATAATTAAGAAAAGCTCAATAAAGGATTACACATAGGGTTTTTACTACTTGGTCTTCAACAACAATCGGATGTAATTTGTTACTTCTTTCCCATAAATACACATACACAAAACTCTGAAATGAAACCATGGTGCAACAGATCCTGTTGCAGAGAGCAGCTTTTTTCACTGGCTGAAGTCCTGCAGCCATCAGACCAAACACCACTGCCAAAAGTAAGGACTATTCTGTGGAAGCTTTCTTCAAAGCCTCTGCTCCACAACTGTTCGCTAGGGAAAGAAAGCATCATAGCACTTACAGGTATGGGGTGCAAATGCTCCCATTCCTCCCCCGGGTAGACTCTCTCCTCCCAAGTGGAGGTGAATCCCCTCGTCGAGCTTTTGCCTAATATAAAACTGCACGGTTTCACACAGACAAAATGCTTCTCCCTCTGCCTCTGCTCCAAACCAGCTGGCTGCAAACTCACTCAAATCTGAAGACATAATAGAAAAAAAGCTCCACTGAGAGCACATTCTTTTTGGACGGGAACTTGTTCGTGTCTCCTGAAAAGAGCAGAGGCAGAAGCCAGCCAAATTTGTAGGCAACAGCACAGATCTGCCAGTTTTTAAAATCCACGCTGAACTCACAGCGCAGCGTTAAAAAACAGTGTGACTGCAGGATAGACCTGCACTTGCTCTCTCTGTGCTTCAAGCTGTGGGAACACAAGCAGCTCTGATGCTGTCAGCAGGACATATACATTAGCTCCAGCACAGCATTTTTCTGTGACCGTTTCCTTGCTCTCAGTTGGCTTGAAACCCAGGCAAAGCAAACACTGTCTGCAGAAAAAACCCTCTGCAAACATCACCAAGCCTGGTGGCAGACCTCACTCATTAAATACCATGTATTCATCCGTTAAAACAAAGGACGTCACTTATTTGCATATATCTTTAACTTGACACAAATAAAGTAGGGCTGTCTACAGAGACTTCTGATGACCCGAGGAATCTGCTAAGGGAAAATTGCAGGGTATGGATTGTGTAAGTGGCCAGTTCCTCAGCAACAATCATAAGAGGATCTGCATAGGCAGGCTAACAGGCAGATTAGCCTCAAGACCAAATCTGGAGAAATGAAAGCTAGACATTCCTAGCAAGTCAGACAAGTGAAAAGGGTATTATCCACACTTTGGCAATCATTGTACAATACCAACATGAGGTCTTATCAGATCCACTTGAGTGCAATTAGGAGGTAATAGCCATTCTTCTCAATTTTCTGAAACTTACAGATGTCAATACTGAGCAACTGCCTGATAAAACAGTAAATGAAACTCAATGACAACACAAACACAAATTGACTATAAATAATATTAGACAATAAATTGGCAGCTAGTACTCAAGAAAGATCAGAGAATCACTTGGAAACATCTCTGGAAATATCAACTGAATTTTCACAGAATCATCATGGCTGGAAATGACCTCTGAGATCACCAAAGTCCAACCCTACACACACGAAAAAACCCCTACAATCTCGGCCACTAGAGCAGCAATCAAAATTTGAGAAATTCTTGGGGAACTAATGATAAACAGAAAAAGTCTGTTTTGATTATGATTTGAAGCCCTCAACACTACACCTTAAAGAAACCCCAACATACTCTGGTAACACAGCCAAAGCAGAAATAACAACAATCGGAAACACAAAATGGTTTCTATCCAAAGTGTACTAACATGTCAGGACACTCCAACCTGGAAAAAAAAACAGCGGAAGAACACACTAAAGACTTAATAAAATCACAGGTTACCATGGAAATACACAAGAGGAAAACACCTTTCATTATTTTTTGTAACTCAAGAACCAGAATGTATCGAAAGGAAGAAACAGATCAGCTTCTATTGTGGGACATTCTGCCACAGGGCAATCCCTTTTTGACCACCTCTAAGCAATGCCCCAGATGACAGGTTCACAAATGCTCGTTACATAGGATAATTCAGATGGACCTCCAGCTCACAAAATCCCTGAATCATTGACTACTGGAAAGGGGAACATGCTGTGTTTCTCGTACTTTTTATCTAAGCTTCGTTTATTTCCTATCACCACAAATTGAACACCAGACTTAGTAGGACCCGTAGTCTAAACTCCACACAGACTTTCTTACATTCTTAAACCATTTCCATTTAGAAAGTGAAGAAACTGATGAAGCAATAATTTCTTTTCTAGAACCAGAGCTATCAGCACAAACAACAGCTGCTGATTGTTAAAACACTCTCTGAAGGAATCTTGTTTTCTCATTCATTAAGAAATATTATTCTTCTTGCAAGCACTCCAGGCATGCTTCCAGAATTGCTAGTTGTGGTGTCAACTAACAGGTGTACTGCACTGTCAGCTCTGTATGGAGCTGATGCTGGCTTGCATCAACAGAAGCCTACAGGTTTCTTCAGTGAATGCTGCTCTTTTGATGTATGTGCTTAATTTCATTCATATGAATTGATCACACACTCACATAAAGAAAAGGCTTAAGAAATATTAGCACATTAAAACAAACTGAAATTTCCGTCAAATGTGTCACTTGATGCCAAGAGGCAGAAGAGTTTACAGGCTTCATCCTGCACAACTGAAAGCCAAGAATAACTCAAGTGCTAGTCTTGTTTCTCGCACCAATTTCTTTTATCTTAGAAAAATTCCTGGGTTTCTATGATATAGGTTTTTGGTTATTTGTTGTTTTTCTTGGGTTTTGGGGGGATTTGTTTGTTTTTGTTTGGTTTGGTTTTGGTTTGGTTTTTTTACACCAATAAATCTTAGAGAGGCTCTTGTACAAACTTCAAAACACAGAAGAGCAATGAAGTACCGTTATATTATTATATTATGTAAGTGGCAATGTCCTGTATCATAATTTTGCTATTTAAAACAAGTCACCTTAAAGCTTTTCATTTATTAAGTTTTTCATCAGGAATCATATACTTGCAGGAAGTTACAGATACTTACTTAAGCTGCTTAGCTGGCGTATGATGGCAGCAAGGGTACTATTCGTTACACATTCCAGTTCACTAGTGATTCCCTCTGGCAGAGCTCCTCGGCAGAGATGCCTCGGTTCAATGTTCCTTTTTACCAAAGGCATGGCTCACGACCTGGAATTTAGAGAAAAATATGTATTATATTTACAAAAATGAAATTAGAGCTATGAATCTGTCTAGCACACGTTCAGGGTTTTTTTCTACAAAAATACACTGTAACTTTCTTCTTTCAAAGCACTTGGTTCAGCATTCCCACCATAAGATACTGTACAGTTCCTGCTGAGGCACCGGAGTCACACACTCAAGCCAGAACACGACAAGAGCACTGCAGGTAAGCCCAGAGGATAGAGTCCATGTAGACAGCACACACCAAATCCAAGGCAAAAAGCGCAAGATCTACTGCCTATGCAGACCTGTGCTCCAGTAACAGAATGACTGAACTTTAGTCCACATTTGCATTTGTAAAAAACTGGCAGTCCCCACAGGGGTGGCAGGAAAATGTCTGGAAGAAGATGGCTCACTGCCTGGGCAAGCTGGCCACCGACGGACTGTCCGTGCGTTACAGCCCCCTGACTACGTCAGACACTGACCTACCCTTGGCTCCAACAGGTTTTCAGTCAAAATGATAAACTCATCCGACAGAGAAGGGCAAGGGCCTCACAGAAATAGGCTGGGTGAGAACAAGGAAGAAGCTGCAACGTGAGGAAGAAGATGGTTTTCTGCAGGTGGTGCTGAATGACAATCTGAATGATGTAAGAGCCCGTACTGAGCAGATTTTGGGAGCGTGGCAGATGTGAGAAGACATTTATCTGAGAAAACAAAGGCTGTCAGAACTGGTTTTCTTGGAAAAATAAAAGAAACTAGGATGGGGAAAACAAATACAAAAAGAGATTTAAGAGTCACAAAAGGGCACAACGGCACAGAAAACACCATCCTGCAGAAAGGAGCTCTGAGGGCAAGGATGCTCAAATGGGACAGAATTCCCCCAAAAAGGAAATGAGAGCTTATAATATTAAAAGTTCTTAAGCAGTTTTCTTTAAAATGGTATTCACATAATTATGAGTCAATTTGATTAGCTTTTTTTAAACACTGACAATTCAATGTCCGGAATGTTTCTGGAATGAGAAGTTACAGTGTTACCAAGGACATAAGTTCATTTGGAAAAGATTTAACTGAAAATTTCTTTTTTACTGCACTAAAGCAATTAAAGTAGCCTTTCAATTCTCTCATTAAAATCACATTAGTAAATTAAAAAGACCTTTTCGCTTTTCAAATGTTGCATAATAATCCTTGTAATGACTTTCTCCCCTCAATGTTTAAAATATTTTCTTCTCAAGAACATTTCTAAAAAATTAACATATTTTAAGTATTTAGCAAAAAAGTAAATTATTTAACTGTAAGATTATTTCAGAACAGGCCAGGAAGAAATAGGCTCATGACTTCTAAGCAATAGTCTTGAATTTTATTTTACATTTTTCTTAATATGAGACAGTTTATTCAAATATGTCAGAATTTAAGGGCAACTGAGTTTGCTAAGTTTCAAACAATACATCAGAGGTAAGAGAGGAACAATTTTTATTTTATATTAGACCAAAAAGCTTCTTGTTTCTGTTCTATGTCTTCGTATTCCTCTACAAACTAATACACTTTAAAATATTGCTTAATATCCAATGCAGTCAGTTTTCTGAACTTGATCAAAAGCAGGTAAAAACTGGAAATTCATAAATATTGAAGAGCAATATCTAGCAACAACACCTTGCAAACAAGCTAGAACATTGGAATTATGAAATAAAAATCATTATGAATAATTATTTCACTGTGCAGTACAATGTTCATAAGATAATTAGTAAGAAGTAAATTAATAGGAGCATATATCAGTGCTAAAGCAGCCAATTCCAAATCTAAGTACTTCTCCAGCACACAAGGTACAATTTTTGGTTTCCTCTGTAACATTAACAACACTGTCACACAAACTAAAGGCATAAAGACTCCCTACGACAACAGAATTCCTTAAATACCAGTGGGTGAATAGATATCTCAAAATCATCTTTCCTTAGAACTAATTTTTATGTGCAATTCATCAGTAAAACACTCTGGTGAACAAGGCAACCATTCTACTGGGGCTGGGGGTGTTGGTTGGTTTGCTTTTTTAAGAGAACTACTTGGGATGGGTTTTTTGCTACACAGGTTCATACTCTCTATTTCTTTTCGTTAACTGATCTTACTTAAATTCTTATACGAGAAGACCAGAAGACTAGCAGAATACAGCCATGGCTTTCTGTCTAGCACTCTCAGAGCTGCCCCCCTCTTGCCTTTTGCAGTTTACCTGACTTTTCCCCACCAGCCCACGCAAGGCGCTGGGGCCAGTTGGAAGCTGGACACACACTGCCCAGCTAATTGCCTGCTACCTCTTCAAACACTCACCACACTGAGTATAATCAAAATGCCTTTCACCAGGAGCACTAATTTATGTCCCTTCTTCACATCGTGTTCTTCCTTGCCTATCAAAGCTAATTTGAAGAAAACATACCACTGCAGTTTGAGTTTTTCATTTTCTCATCAATTCTTTATGAAATGGTGCAATGTGTTCCAGAGCAGGAGAGACAGACTGACCCAAGACATCCCATTTCTTTAAAAAGCAAGCTAAAATACACAGCAGCGCTGAGAGTGGGGGAACAAAACAAGCTTAATTTGTGAATGCCTGATTTAAATTATTATGTATCCACCTCATTTCAATGTGAAGTTTAATTCCAAAAGGTAAACTGAACACTGATGAGTAAATACATGCCACAGATTAAGCAACGCATTAACTGTTCCTGATCAGCAGGGGGAAAAAAAAAAAAAAGCCTGCAATTGCAATTATAAGTTTCTTCTAATTTAAAACCTTCAACTACCTGAATCAAACACTTACAGACCTATTCAGTCTTAAACCATGCACAATATTTTTTTTAAACACCTGACTTAACTACCAGATAGCAATGGTGGCGGTTATCACAGAGCTGCCAAATTTTCTCTTTGCCTATTAGAAACACATCTGTTCTTTATGTTTATTTATTGTCTTAAATAAAAGCAAGGTAACATACAAACCAGTAGTAAGTAAAAAAAAAAAGCTCTTATTACTATGTATCCTTGCCACTAAAGCACTACCTCCCTTTTCTTCACCACACACAACTAGACAACCTTAGTCTCTCAAAGAAAATTCCCGAGAAATGAAGCTAAAATTTTCAAAATATGTGTAACAGGAGGCTAAACAAGACAAAATAAGTCCCAATTACAGGAGCTTCATCAGGCTCAACCAGGCTGGGGGTGCAGTTTGTTACCAGGTGCAGAGGAATAAGCTTTGGCAATGGCAGTCCCACTGCCTTCCCAATTCATCTTTCACCTGTTTGAAGTCACAGTTCAGCCCCAGCCTCCGAGGAGAGATTGATGGCGATACTCTTCACTGCATTAAGCACACTGGCACTTGGTAAACCATACTCAGTTTTACAACACAGAGGTTAAGTAACAACTTCTTTTTGTTCGTATCCCCAAATAAATGGAAACCACAAGGCAAAAAAGTTGCAATTATTTTCAAAAATTGTATCACAGATTTGACAGAGTTGGAAGGAACCTCTAGAGATCATCTAGTCCAACTCCCCTGCTAAAGCAGGATTGCCCAGAGCACATTACTCAGGACTGCATCCAGGTGGGTCTTGAAAATCTCCAGAGAAAGAGACTCCACAACCTCCCTGGGCAGCCTGTTCCAGTGCTCTGGCACCCTCAAGGCAAAGAAATTAGTCCTCATTTTTGAGTGGAACTTCCCGTGTTCGAGCTTGTGCCTGTTGCCCCTCGTCCTATCACTGGAATCCGCTGAAAAGAGTCTGGCTCCATCATCCATCAACCCACCCTTTAGGAGCTTGTAAACATAGATGAGATCTCCCCTCAGTCTTCCCTTCAACAGCCCCAGCTGTTTGAGCCTCTCCTTTTAAGAGAGGTGCTCCAATCCCTTAATCATCTTGGTTGCCCTACATTGGACTCTCTCCAGTAGTTCCCTGTCTCTCTTGAACTGGGGAGCCCAGAACTGGATGCAGTATTCCAGTTGTGGCCCCACCAGTGCAGAGTAGAGGGAGAGAATGACCTCCCTTGACCTGCTGGCCACACTTCTCCCTATGCAGCCCAGGATTCCATTGGCCCTCTTGGAGACAAGGGCACATGGCTGGCTCATGGAGATCCTGCCATCCACCAGGACTCCCAGATCCTTTTCCTCTGTAGTACTTCCCAGAAGATCCACCCCTAACCTACACTGGTGCCTGGGGTTCTTCCTCCCCAGGTGCAGGACCTTACATTTGCCCTTGTTGAACCTTATTAGGTTCTTCTCTGCCCAGCTCTCCAGCCTGTCCAGGTCATGCTGGATAGTGGCACAGCCCTCTGGAGTGTCGGCCAGCCCTCCCAGTCTGGTATCATCAGCGAACTTGCTGAGCGAACATCAGCGAACATCCCCTCATCCAGGTCATTGATGAATATGTTGAACCGGACTGGGCCGAGTATTGACCCCTGGGGGACACTGCTGGTTACAGGCCTCCAACTTGACCCTGTTCCATTTATGACAACCCTCTGAATTCTGTCACACAGCCAGGACTCAGTCCACCTCACTGCCCCCTCATCTAGCCCACACTTCTTTAATTTTCTAATGCGGATTGTGGGAGACAGTATCAAAAGTCTTGCTGAAGTCAAGGTAGATGACATCTGCTGCTCTCCCCTCATCCAGCCATTTAGTCATAACATCATAGAAGGCTATCAGATTGGTCAAGCATGATTTACCCTTGGTAAATCTGTGCTGACCACTTCCAATAACTTCTTTGTCTTCAATATGTTTGGAGATGACATCCAGAACAAGTCGTTCCATTATTTTCCCAAGGACAGAGGTGAGACTAATTGGCCTGTAGTTCCCTGGGTCCTCCTTCTTGCCCTTTTTGTAGACTGGAGTGATATTTGCCTTCCTCCAGTCCTCAGGCACTTCTGTTCTCCATGACCTTTCATAAATGATGGAGAGTGGTTCAGCGATAACATCTGCCAGCTCTCTCAGCACTCATGGGTGCATCCCATCAGGGCCCATAGACTTATGGATGTCTAGTTTGGCCAATCCTCCCCAACAGGGGGAAAGTCTTCCTCTCTCCAGACCATCCCCCTTGTCTCCAGGGTCTGGGATTCATGAGGGGCGGCCTTGGCAGTGAAGACCAAAGCAAAGAAGGCATCAGTTCAGAAGACTGGAACCAATCATAGTTGATCATTTTATAGCATATTTTACCCTAAGTACTCAATCCAGGCCCAGACTTAGATCCAGGATAAACAGGTCCAACTCCGCTCCCTGCGTGGAGCCACCTATGCCTGACACAGATGGCTTTAAACCACCAGCTGCACCTGGCACAAGAGATGAAGAATCAGAAAGATGCTGTACTGCATATATGGAACTGGCTGCATGAGACATGTATGAGACATTAGCCGCAGACCGGAAAGACTGGAGCAGGAGTCAAAAGGCGAAGAAGAAAATTAAGGGGGTAAGATGTTGCTTAACATCTCATTAAATCCACACGTGCCTCATTGGACGCAGATCGAACACAACATCTGGCTGGACTGAACGGTGACTGGAGCACAAAGGACACTGCTCTCTAAACCCTACAGGCATCAGCAACTGCACCACTGACCTAACTCGATTTCCACACACATTCTGAAAGGACGGGACATCAGAAGCTTGAATTAGCTTAGATCAGCCCATTAAAAATTCACATTAGGCGTGCTCCCTCAGTACTCTCACCTCCCTTCTTCTTCCTTTCCCCTCCCGCCGCCCACAAAAATGTACATAACTGCCTTTTGTCATAAAACCAGAAGGCACTAATCCCAGTAATTACTGCTGTAGAGGCAAGCAGGGTACAAGAAAGAGATAATCAAAGCATTTTTGCTTTTCTTTCCACACTTTCCCTGCAGTTGCGGGACTATCGCTCCAAGCCAGCTCGGACCACCTTCCTCCGGACAACATCTGTTAAACCCCATGTAGGAAGTTTGACATTGTCTTGGCAAGTCAGACTTTAAAAAAATCAAGTAGAAAGCAGATGCACAGTAACAAACATGAAAGATGATAAACACAATGTACAATCTTTCCAAACAAGAGCAGAGCACAGCTATTATAAGAGACAAGCTGAGTTTTCAAGTATTTGAGCAACTGGCAAAAACTCAAAGCACCAGCTGTTCCCCAAACCTGCCTTTTTGCCCTTTCACATCCCCAAAAAGGCACTGTTATTTACACTAGCACTAAAAATATATAGCCGAATTTCATGGCTCTTTAACATTGCAAGTTCTTTATACCACGAAACGAGTGCCATTCATTATACAGCCCCTCTTACTTGTGAATGTTTCCTCATTACATTTTCTCAGACACTGTTCAATCCCTTTTGTTTTAAACTCTTAAGAGGTTTCTTCTTATAGCCTCTAGTAAAATATAACAAAGCTGAACATTTTTACCATGAAAAAGAGCTTTCCATTCATCCACCCTAAATTCTCCCTGAATATCTTCTATTATTTTCAGGGAACTTTAGAGCTTTTCATTGATGAACCTCACAGACCCGTATAAAAGGAGAGAAACTACCATAATTCACCTGTGGAGAAGAAAAACAAGAGATGGATTGAATATGCAGCTTGTCGTAAGTGATGCAGCAGATGGGATCCCATTCAAAATAAAGCACCTAAATTCGGATGACTACATATGTATGAACTCAGTGTCTGTGTCCCTCCTGAGAGCTCAGCAGAAGCCGAGAGATCTATTGACAGATAGAAACAAGGATGATATATATGGTGAGCTCAAATACCTCATGTGCTAAATAGGATGAGAAGGGATAGCAGGGAGATGAAAGACCCCAAACACTAGTTTTGCAGAAGCTCTCCGTTTTTCCCCCGGAGTCACTCTTGTCACAGATCTCCCTGTCCTCCCAAGGTCCCTCATCTTTCACCACAGAACACAGGGGAGGGTCTACATGGGTAGCAGACACCACTACCACCTTAACTCAAGGAATACACATGCCTTTATTCGTGTCCCTTTCTGTTTTTTTTCTTTGACCTAAATGATGACGATGACTAGGAATCTGATGTTGAGGAACCTTTCCCATTTATCATCTGTGAACGTCATCTACTTCTGTATCATCAGGGACAACTTAAAAACAAATACACTGAAGTAGCAAATAATCTGGGAATCATTATTTTAAGTTCATGATCCATATAATGTCATTCTTCTGTACTTTTTAAAGTTTGTTTGGGGTTTTTTTTCTTAATTTATCCCAATTTAAGGGACAATCAGTGTATTTATTTTGTTAATACACTTTTTTTTCATGTTTCCCCTAATTTTTAATGCAACTCTCTTGATTTTGATACTGAGTTTGCTGAAGCAAGGGCAGACATTTGTGACATATATGTAGTGTCCAATAGAATTCTGTTCTTTAAGGATAGCTAAAAATCAAGAACAATTTTTTTCTTATCCACAGAAAACCACATCTTTAAACAAGACATCACAAGTAAAGTTAAATGCCTAGAAAATACTCATATCAAAAGAATGGCTAAAATTTAATATATAGCCAACTCTATCAATGTCATTTCCCCAGATCTTCTTCCTGATCTACCTGAAAAGCATGACAGTCAAGGCTGGAATGAAAATGTTTTTTTTTTCTTCTTAGCATCAGACCACCACTCCTGATCTTCCTCTCACATCATATCAACCTGAGTACTGGCAACGATGAAATGGGTACAGAAACCCCTACAGCAATCTTGTTTCTTTAACGGAGCTTTAATTTTAATGTCTGGTGCAATGAGCTATTTCTGAAGGTACATCAACTTACAGGATTGTTTTCTTTTTTTCTTTATTTTTTTTTTTTTAATTTGGCTGGGTTTTTGTCTGTGCTGAGCTCTTCAGGGCAGATTTTATGGTCCAGTGATATTATGAAGGAAATCGAGACATTAAGCAATGACAAGAGAAAGGACAACAGGGGAGGGGGTGGTGCTTGGTTTTGTTTATTTACAACCTAAATCTATTTTATAGACCTACTTATCCCTAGCCAACCCTCCACATCTTCAAAAAACCCATAAGAAGCATAACAAAAATTCTGAGTTGGTAGTTACCTCTGCTAACACTGTGGGCCTGCAACATAAAAAGTTTACAGAACCATTAAAAGGTGAACGTATTAATTCAGAAATTTCCTCTAACTAAAAAGTTGGGAGAGAAAAAAAGAGTAAATGGGTCTCCACAGCACTGAACATTTACGTTTGCAATTACCTTAATAAATTTAGTTCTCATCAGAATTTCACACTAACTCCAAACAAGCATCTGCAAGATGACATTCACTAATATATGGAAAAAAAAAGCCCTGAGAATTATTTAACCTGAAATTAAGTAGCTATTCTTTCTATGAACGTACAGACTGTAATGTAAAGGAGGATTTTAAATATATTATTATTATTTAAAATATTATATTATATTATAAATTCTCAAGACAAGCCAGAAATCTGCCTTTTCTCAAAACCTTGCTGGATTATATTTTTTTTGCCTGGCCTACAACTCCATCTTTGCATTATCTGTTGACTGTGGTTCAAGAAGATATTTGTGCACCTGCCATGCTGTAACAGTGTTAAAGGTCTCAGCAACTTCCATTGAAGTACTTGTGTCTATAGATCACTGCTTAATAAGCATGCCTCAATGAACAAGACTGAGGGATTGCTCTAAAGAAATCACTGCTTTAAATTTTTCCTTCCCAATAGAAATTATTCCAAAACTAAAATCCCCACATCAAGTTTTCTCCATCACAACATTTTTCCCCAGCAGTTTCCAAGGAAATAAAAATCTTATCATTATGAAGTACAGACAGATTATGATAAAGTTCCATCTTCCGCTCCAAGACAAAGGATCATACACATCTCATCCAATTAAATGGTTTCACCACTGTTAGAGGAGGAAATACAAACATTTCTTGCTCTCTGCTAATGTAGCAAGCATACAATCAGTACCAGAACTGAGGTTACTGCACTGTTTTATCTCCATTTCCAGGTATATAACCACAGTTCTTTCAGGCCTAACTAAAACAGCTATGGAATACAGAACATATCTATGAAATATCTTTTTTTTTTCTGAATTCAGTTTTTTCATTGTCTAAATAAATGGATTTTGCAATTTATATTCAGAGGACTTTGTCACACTGCCAAATACACCAAAAAAATGCCAGTAAATTAGTTTGGATTTTTTTCACTCCTCTGTCACTTAAATCTTTATACTTTCTAAAGATGCTTTATGTTTTTTTTCTTTTCCTTAAACACAAACAGTGGAAGAAAAACACTGTGATCCCATGGAAGCTAATTTGTTAAGCTTTTAAATCAGATTTCTCCTTCACTAACACATTTTAATCTTCCTTGGTATGCTAAATGTAACTAAGATATCTACTGAAGAACAGA
Organism: Calidris pugnax; assembly: GCF_001431845.1. Taxonomy (NCBI): domain Eukaryota; kingdom Metazoa; phylum Chordata; class Aves; order Charadriiformes; family Scolopacidae; genus Calidris; species Calidris pugnax. Next base: position 24,246,839 of record NW_015094510.1, read on the forward strand.
TTTCCTTACCTGAAAACTAATATAGGTTCACAGACTGCACAATACAATAGCTTGCTGTAGTGAATCCAATCACTCTGCCAGCATCCGATCCACCCACCCTTTTCTATTCATCCTGTATCAGAATACAGATGATCCAGGACACCTTCACACATGACTAGAGTCTCTCGTTTCTAGATCATAAGTTGTCCTTGTCCTAACCAAAATTTTGTTCATTAAGCCAAAACACTAATCATACTTTTTCTTAAAAGAAATAAGGCTGAAGGGTATTAAAGAAATCCAGGTGATTAAACTGGAAGACATCCACATGAGGTATACTCATTGCAGGAACAAAAAAAAAAAACCAGGGTAAAAACCATATACATGAAGAGCATGGAGAAAACATTTCAGAAGATTTTACCCCCCCCAAAAAAAAAATTAAATCTGGTTTAACAGAATGATATTACATGACACTGTGCTTGAGGGTAAAAGGTGGCCGGTAACAGTGCACTAATGGGGAAAAAAAGTTGATTTGTGCCTATGTGGGGTCATGTCCAGACTGAACACCACTAAATTTATTAATAGTTCTATATAAATCACATTTTCTCTTCTGTCTTCTTTCCACATCCAGGTGGATAATGTAATCACACACGCAGTGACAACAGTTCACATTGTTGCTTTCCGCTGAAGGAACAGTGACCAGTTTAAAGTGTCAACAAAAGCTGCGACACGTTAATCTTGTCCGTAGCATGATGGCTGCTCACCCTGCTCATAGTCCCCTTCCAGATGGCTCAGTGTGAAAGGGATGGTGGGACAGGGAAAAGGAATATTCCATACTGTTCTGAACATCTGTTCCACTGCCTTTATACATTAAAAAAAAAACCCACCACCAAAACCTTACCGCCACTATCAATTTTACTACTTCAACCTAATACTACTAGGCTAACACCGTGTAAATGTTATGTATGTACATGAGAAAGGAAAACCATCTTTTCAAGTCACATAAGAGCATTTGTTTACTTTTTTCTATCTTAAGAATGGACTTGTTTCAATAAGCAAGTACTTACGCTGCACTGGAAACGCATTTTTCTTTCATGCGACCTTTCTTGAAATCTGTATCATACTCCAAGAATTTATTATCAACCCTTCTCCTATTCAAGCAAATAGAACTGAACTGAGTCACCATTTGTTTCCCTTCAGTTTTATTTGTTTGTCTTTATGGAAGAGACAAGACACTATGCATTTGTTTGAGCTTGTTTAAACTCTATTTGAACAGTTTTGCGCAGCAACTCAAAAATATTTTCCTTGTGCACATAGAGATATAGTGGTAGCTTTTGAGGTTTTTAAGCAGAGGTGAAAGAAAAAAAAATAAAAAGATAAAAACCTTACTACAGTACACAGCCTATCTCTCAAATAACATTTACACTTTAGAAATACCATCTCTTGAAAAGAAGCACTCAGCCAGAACAAGAAGAAAATCAGCGTGGACTTAAGAAAGCGAAGGAAGCAGCGCTTTGTCCTACAGCACAAGAAAAAAAGACTTAGATTGATCATCCCCCCCTTTTGTATCGTCTTGACATGTGCGAACCATACGGCTGCTGAATTATTCAGCTCTTTCTACTTTGAATAACCAATGACTACACATATGAAAATTCAGAAGTACTGAAACTCTGGATTAGAAAAAATGGCATCCTCTAAAATCTAATTTTGTTTTAACCTTTAGGATGTAAATGGCAAAATTCAGTCAGGAGTATAAACTGGATGAGGTCAAAAGGAGCAAAATCACAAAACAGCAGAGAGCTGGTTATAATGCCAAGCTAATTAGGTCAGGAACAGCCCTCTACTAGCAGGTCAAAATGTTTCCAGATGTCATCAGGCTTGGATCTTACCAGATTTGAGTATAGAGCTGGTTGTGCAGACAGAGCCACACAGTTCTCACCTTTCATAGCTGAACTCTGCTGCCCAGATAGCTGAAAAAATGTCCACAGGCCACTATCTCAACCACCAGGCGAAGTACTTCCATGAAATAGCTAAAATTATTCTAGTCTTAAAGTAAATCATGGTTCAAACATCTTGCTGTGCACTTCCAACACTAGTGATTCCCACCTATTTAGTACCTCTTTTTTCTAGCATAGTAATACCACAGGGCAATAAAATTAAAAAATGACAAAACCAAGAGAACTGCTATTTAATAAATGCTATTACTTAACTAACATTTAACCACACCAGGAAATTTCCCACCTAAAGGAAGTTTCTTTCTTGTTCACTACCCACCTATTCCAGGATCTTTTTGGACTGTAGTCCAAAAGCATCATTACAAACACAAATTCCTTCTCCATCCATCTGACAATTAAAGTTAAGAGGGCACAGAGTAGTTTTTCATTTCTGAATTTACTATAAACTACTGAGAGACTATTTTAAGTTTGATTCTTTCAATGCGGTCTCTTGAATAACGGCCTTACACATCTTAGAGTGCCTACTTTAAATCTGTTTTTGACATCTAATAGACGTTCTTCTAATAGTCAGTTATGGAAAGTAAGTCACATTATCTACATTACAGAAACAGAACAATTCTGTAACACAAGAGTCATTACCGAAAAATACTTTATGCTACTTTAGACAATTTGATGCTGGAACAGCTTGTAACAGAATAGTAAAAGTCTGCAACTATATAAAACTATATAAACTATATAAAAAAGTCTTTTTTCAACAGTTGGGCTACAATAATGCACAAATAGTTCTTGGAGACCATTTCGAGCCCATTTGTCAGAACATTCATTCCTCCTTCACAAACAGTAAGTGTTATCAGCAGCAAATACCTTGATTATTTAACGAAAACATAAGTTGCAGCTAGGCCTTGCTGACTTACATTGATCCCATTTAACAGAGCCTTACTGGATTTAAAGTGCTTGAAATAACCGTCTGGGTCACAGCCCATGTGACAAAGGCAGCCCGGTGAGGCCTCCGGAGCCAGCCTGCAGGGAGAACATGCCGTTCAGATCCTCAAATGACCTCAAGCTAAACCAGGAGCAAATTCAGTAATTTGTTTGTCAGAACTCTAATTAACCCTGAATTGGAAGGAACAGCACAAAAGGCATGAAGCATCCACTTCTTTCCAATACTATCAATTTTATGGCAACACACAGTGTTCCTTATTTCCCTTTTTATCTAATACACCATTAAAATCCTTTCAGAGGAGCATTTTTCAGAAAAAAAAAAATAATTCTTAAACTCTTCTTCCCTACAGCAGTTGATCTAAAATGTCACAGGGAAGTGTTAAGTTTTCTCATAGTTCAGTTAATCCAAAATCTAAAATGTCATAGAAAAGTGTTAAGTTTTTATAATTCTTTTCCATACCAAAAAACCTCCAAAAAATCACATATGCATATGTACACAAGTGCACAGTTTGTGTACATATGCATTTGATACATACACTTACACATAAAAATATATACACATTTTTTTATATATGTGACAGTCTGGGATGATGGAAGAGAGCAATAACATAGGTCAAACTGCAAAAGAAAAACCACTTTGTACCATGACAATTCAGCATTAATCTTTGTCTGTGCCTCCTCCATTCCCAGTTCTCACCAGGCAGGACAGACCTTCCCATTGGGAAACAACTGTAAAGATGCCTTATCAGGCTACCACAGTCTATCATGATCCCTAAAATATCTTACAGTCACGCAACTTCAATGTCCACCTGAACTACCAGGTTCTGGGAGCCAGGAGCAGAAATTGCCTGGTACATGTCCCCAGCATGCAGGCAGCCTGTGAAGACTTAAGTTAATACAAAATAAATCAACATCCCTAAAATTCCTCAAACTGAAGATTCCCACCCACCCCTGCCATGGAATTTCAGCAGGAAACCTGGGATTTCCCTAATTCTTCTGACTATAAACCTACCACCAACACTGCACTTTCCGTTCATAACTGGAACCTGGAAGTGGCAGCTAGTCTATGTTGGGGGGGGGGGTTGAAACCAAACCGATTTATTTTGGGTGCATTTAAAGGAAAAACTGAGCAAAATATTTTGTGTTTGAATCCAACAGCTGAGTCCAAATGAATCAACATAAAAACTCCCAACTATTTTCATCCTGAGCCAAGTGCACCATCTGTTCCCATGAAGTCCATCTTCTGGTGGCTACCGTCCTACAGTGTCTCACAAAGTGCCAGGCGACAGGACTTGTGTGTGAATCAAGAAAAACACTATAGGTGATAGAATGCAACACTCAAAACAGTAGCAAAAAAAAAAACCAAACCAAAATCCACCCAAAACACCCACCACACAAAACCACCACCACAACACACAAGTAGACTTAATAAGCCCCAGCAATACAGCCAGGTATTCTACAGCTTTGGGGATTATAGTTATTTCACTTTGGTGCCTAAAGGAGGGCTGAGCTCCCATCCGAGGTTTTCCCAGAGTGGGGATGCCTTTTGTATCTTTCTTACTGCCAGTGTTTGGGAACTGCAACATTAACGATGCAATTTCTCTCTATCATGTAACCTTCCTCTCTCTCTTCCACATGGTCAGGTTAATCACAGAAACCATTCTTGTTTGATGCACAAGAAATTAGCAATTCATAATTTTTCAGGTCATAAAACAAAATAGTAAGAGTTACAGATGGCACAGTGCAACATCCAGTTAAACAGAGAAGCTCCTTTTATCCCTACAATTGAATTCCATGCAAGTAACAAAGGGTCCAGCAGAAATCAAGATGGATCATAGCCCTTTTTCCTGGCCTTATCAATACTGAAGACATTTTTAAAAATTAAGTTATGTGGTCAGATATCCATTTATACCTTTCACCAGGAACAGAATACCAAGATAAATAGAACTGCAGTAAAAAAAAGCTGAATACTTTTCATATACCTAATATTTTATTAATATATTAAGCCCATCAGGATTGAAAGCAGCTACATCTCCCCAAATACATAACATTACAGTGTTTCTAGCCCTTTAGTTACAAATCCTCCCTTTTACTAGCATCCCAAATTCAGATGTCGAAGTTCTGCCCACCATTATCTTCCTAATAATTCAATGTATAATCCTTGTCTCAATTTCTTGTTCTTGATTTGATTTTGTTTTGGGTGGGGTTTTGGTTTTGGTTTTTGTTTTTGAGGTGGGGGGAAGGAGGGAGAGAACGGATGGGGTGGGTTGTTTTTTTTAAGTAAAGCCTAAAATGAATGTCAGGCATTAGTAAACGTAACATGTTTTGATACAATAATGTTGGCTTACAAAACCTTATTTGCAGCATTAAAGAGATTTCCTTGTTACACATACAGTAACTCCCATTATGAGACAAATAGGCTACTATAAAACCACAGTGAGTCTCAGACCGAATACAGCAGTCAGCCTTCGCTAAAAATCCCCTTTCAAGACTTGAAGGCTGAAAAGCTGTGTTCCATGAAATCTGGCGTTGTATCAACAGATCTCCATGGAGCTGGCAGGGAAGAAGTGCTCCAGAAACCAGCTTGAAGGGGAAAAAAGGCATTCTTAACCACGTATAATCAATCACTAAGAAGCGGTCTAAGCAACCTTTTTTCCCCAGCTAAAATCATCAAATCTTAGCTAAAATTACTGGGGATGCAGAGGTTACCAATGATAATACTAAATAATTTTTAAAGTCTGCTTTCCTCCAGCGTTTCAAGTCTGCATTAAATATCCTTTGTGGAACCTTTGTAAACACAAATCTTTGTGTCTTTCTTCAAGACACATATGTATATATGTCTTGAAAATGTAAACACAGCTTTTTTAAGAGTCTTTGAAATTCAGAACCTGACATTGAACATTTGGAAGTATCATATTGATTTACAGTTATCTCTATAATTTGTCTCTTAATGCTAAGTGTGGGTGAGCTGGGAGGGAAAAAATAGTATAACAGCATTACATAGTATAATGGAGCCCACAAGAAAGAGCAGCACCATCCATCAGTGGTTTTCCACTTGTGGAACTCGGGGGATGTTCAAAGACTTCAAAAGGAATTCAGAAAACTGTAACAAAGGTTAAGGACTGCATTAGCAAGTTGTGTGGTACAACAGGAGCAGAGAGACCTGCAGAGAAGAGTAGCTGGTACTGATGATCCTGTATGCATCATATATATATATTATATTTTTTTGTAGGGAAGCAGGGAGATTGGTTCCAAACTAGCTCTCAACTGGTCTCATTAGATGCTGAACACCACCAGATATGCTCCTAGAGAGCATCTTTTGGTTTTAGACTCATCAGAAATGAAAAGAGTTCACACACTCCACAACTGGGGAATTCGCATCACAAACATATTCCTGGATCCAAACCGATAGCATAACCCACCCGAAAATGGCTGTTGTCTCAGCATGTTTTAATTCTGTACATAAAGGCTGAAAGACAGCAATTTCATTTTGTTTCATTTTTATGAAGACAAGGTGAAAGAAGAGAGGCAAATACTGGTTGAAAAAAAACCAATCATCTTAAGGCTGAAAAGCTTTAATTATGGCTCCCTCCAATATTTACGAATGTGAGCTCCATGGGAAAGGAGGGAATAAAGACATTTTTATGCACAAGAGTCAGAGTTTCATCTGTCGTCTCCTTCCCTATAGTGCACTCAGCCACCCAATACGTGGGGAAGGATCCCATCTTTCCCACTAGCTGGCAGTCAACCACATAGCAAATTCCTGGCAATGCAGCCAACTAAAAGCCACCAAAGGAGGAATAGGCTTCCCAAAGCCAACTAAAACCCACTGAAGGAGGAAAAGGCAGCCCAAGCCTAGCAAGGTTGCAACTGCAAAATAACATCAGAAAGCCTATTACAGTAAAGTTGGTGAGGAATACCTGTATTACTACAATATCTGCACACCTACAAGTTAAACTGAATCTCCGAATTTGAGTAATCCAAGAAGCAGCATCTCAATTATAGATTTGAGAGGCACAAAGCTACTTGATGATGCTGTTGGCCGACACACAAGGCCCATAGAAGGATTGGAAATTGGACCTAGATCACACCAATACTTAACAACAAATGCTTCAACCACAAGATGAGTTATATTTCCTTCTCAGAAGCAAAACCCAGTTATTGCCTTAGGATCCACTCCACTTACAGTTGTGCTTTTTAAGACATCTGTAAGCCAACCACTCCTTGATTTAATTAAATGGATTCTTTTCCCTGTTTCAACATTTCTGCTGTTATAGCTGCTGCTCCTGGCTGAGCTGCTTCCAGGGCTAGAATCAGATTGGAAGTGAGCAGAAACATAATCCAGACAAAAGAAGTCAAAGCAGTTTATGGAATTACTGTCCTTATAGCTGAGGCCACATAAGCAATAGTGAGAGTGCTCAATCTGCTTCAGTACAAAGAAAAAAACAAAAGAGCAGTGATTCAAGCTAACCTCCCCTTTCATACCGACGCAGGATGGAGGCATTCAAAAGACCAGTTACAACATTTAGTTTTATAGGTGAATAGAAAGCTAAACACAAGGGATTATCTAAAATGTGGTAACTAGACCTGACAGATTAATAACTGCTTTCTCCAACAAATGATGTCAATATTGTCATAGAAAGAGGATTTAAGTCTAGTTATAAAATCATAGAATATCCTGAGGTAGAAGCGACCCATAAGGATCATCAAGCCCAACTCCTGACTCCACACAGGGAAACCTAAAAGTTTAAACAGATTTGAACTCTAGCTGGCTTGGGATCATAACCATTTCCCTGCAGAGCTTCAAGTGCTTGACCACCCTCTTAGTGAATAACTTTTTTCCTAATATCCAATCTGAACTCCCCCTGATGCAGCTTTAAGTCATCCCCTTGCGTCCTGTCAACGGCCACCAGAGAGAAGACATCAGCACCTCCCTTTCCTGTCCCCCTCATAAGGAAGCTGTAGATGGCAATGAGCTCACATCTCAGAACCCTCTTCTCCAAACTGAACGAATCCAGTCTCTTCAGCCCCTCCTCAGAAGCCATGCTCTCTGGTCCCAATCCATTTTAGTGGTAGGAATACCATCATGACACGGAACAGCTCAGAACTCTTGCAATTTTCTGTCACCCTCTGCTGCCACGCTTCCCAAAAAATCACATAGGAGTCCCAGCAAACTGAGACCACCAACAAAAATTTTATTGAATAGATGAAAATATACATCTTATATATTTATTCATCAGGTTCACAGAGGCATCTGTCATGTCGCAAGGACTGTATTACATGACATCTCATGTACATGTTACAAATTCTGTTTACCTCATAAGCCATAGAAGTACTTCATGCCTGCATCATTTCCATCTTTTTTTTATGTGAATACTAACTTGTTATACATTGATCTCTGTGGTTTGTTTACAAAAAGAAAAAAAGCAGCACATATCCATAACTATTGAAGAGCAAAATATTTTTAGAAGCATGAAGTATTAAAGGATAATTTTTTAATAAATATACAGCATGCTGAAAGAGGAAGGTGGATAAAAACTCAGCAAAAATCCCCCTGCTATCCACTTCTCATGAAGCGGTCACCAATCTGATGAAATGTACCATCACATCTCAAGAAAAGTAGCTGCTCTTAGCTCCTGGGTAAGTGTTAGGGTCCCTTTTTCCTTTTCCAAGACAGTAAGATTGAAGCAAGCACAAACCATTAAAAAAAAAAAAAAGGAACTATTCTTCATATGTTTTTAATATAAAGATTCTTAATTCTTACAATTCATAGAGAACACAACATTACTTATTTCCCACCACTTTAACAAGAAGTGATATAAAATAGTATACAATAGATTGCATGTTCAACTGATCACATTTTATAGTTTCAGGGAGAAACAGCCATCTATCAAAATTCAGTAGACAAACACCTGCAGAGACAGCTCTTCATTGTACACTGATGCCTAATTTAAGGTCAAGTTCAACAGGGCTCTGACCAACCTGATCTATCTCATTGTCATCTAGCTCAAGATGTCCCTGCTCATTGCAGGGGGGTTGGACTAGGTGACCTTTAAAGGTCCCTTCCAACCCAAAATATTCTAGAGAAGCCCTGCTCACATTTTAGAGCCTTAGTCCAACCTTTTCGTCCTTTATAGGAGCCCTACTGACAATACTTCTTCACTTCAGGCAGCCTTCTAGTACATAATGGGGGCCTACAGGAGAGATGGGGAGGGACTCTTTATCAGGAAGTGTAGTGACAGGATGAGGGGCAATGATTTTAAACTGCAAGAGGGGAGGATTTAGATTAGATTTTAAGAAGAAATTCTTTACTATGAGGGTGGTGAGACACTGGAACAGGTTGTCCAGAGAAGCTGTGGATGCCCCATCCCTGAAGGTGTTCAAGGCCAGGCTGGATGGGGCTTTGAGCAACCTGGTCTAATGGGAGGTGTCCCTGCCCATGGCAGGGGGGTTGGAACCCAATGATCTTTAAGGTCCTTCCAACCCAAACCAGTCTATGATTCTATTTGGACCATTTATTAGTCATAGACAGATTCTAGAGACTGTTTCTTACTATCTAAAAAGACTCCAGTAACAAAAAGAATGAGACAGGGTAGTTGTTCATTCCTCTCTCCTGTTCACTCTCCACAGACTTCCCAAAGTTCCCTCCTCCCGCTGTCAGGATAAAATACCTTACTCAAATACTGTGTTCTTATTTGAATATGAAAACTCCTCAGCCAGGCCTCATAACACGTCAACTCTTTCCAAAAAGGCTCAGGACTTGATGCAGCTTCCCCCCAAATCATGGGGAAAATGCACCTTGCTAACTAAATGCTGGCAGGCTTCAGATCAGGCAGCTACCTGCAAAGATTCTACTGCCTTTTTTTTTCCTTTTTTTTAATATAAGGAGGCATTAATACCTATTTTTAACTGTTTTAGTGCATAGCTGAAGTAGAAAAAAAAAAGCTATGCAACTGCAAACAGATGACAGAGTTTAATCCTATAAATATACAAACTGCACATAAAAAATAATGAAGCTTTACAAGTTAATGTTTTATTTGCAAGAAAAGGTGTATGAATGCAATGAGTATTGATAAAATATGCTTTAATTTTACTCGTTAAGTCAAAGAGGAAAGGGGAAACCATCTAGATCTTGATAATAACTGCATTGTCTTGTGAACTTAAAGAAAGCACTTTGAACCTATTTCCAAAAAAATCTGATTTTCCCCATTCACCCACAGTGGTTAGTCCTGAAGTTTGCCATGAGTCTGCTTCAAAATATTTTGCATATTGGACCAAAACAATTTTAAGATTGATCTGTCATTAAATTGTTTTGAACAAGAAAGGTTTCCTAGATGTTCATCACCAGCAAGTAGATTTTGAATGTAAACAAGCTGAAGTGAAAACAATGGAAAAAAATTACATCCTGAAATGTTGATGTCCAGGATGCTTTTGTTCTTCTTTAAACAACAGAAACAAAGAATGATGCCGAATTTTGAAGTGAGCTTACTGTAAAATTGCCTCCATCCTAGCTCTGCTGTTGCTGTTATCCTGGAGATAAAATGTTCTCCTGTGAAATGCAATTATTAGTTTAAATCCCATTGAGCTCATGAGATCCCACAATCCAAGAGGAACAGATTTCTTGACTAGGGCTGTAACCAGCTGGCTGCTGAACAAAAAGAGGACTGCTGTTGCCACCTCTGTGATGTGGCTCCAGGAGACAAAACTGCAGTTGTTAACACCCTGCCTAAGGCTATTTGATAATCACATCAAAACCAAGCAAAACTTGTGCAACTGCACTGCAGACCTTCTGGCCTGATGGAGTAACACAAGGTACAAACATGTTGACTCTGATTCTCAAAGAATGCCATTTAAAGTTATCTATGATTACATGGATGTTCCATACATCCCACCAAATTATGTAACAAACCCATCAATACTTGCATTGCTCTTAACTACAATTTAAAAATAGCAATCTAGAGAGACTACAAACTGCATGTACTGAAAAAAAAAAAATAAAGCCATTAGAGACTAATCTACACACAGTTCAAAAAGCAATTTAACTACATCAGCTAAATTTAGAAACTGATTCAGTTAATCATTGCACAGGCAACCAAGATTTAAATCTCATCTTCAAGCAGATCCCTGTACACTAGCTGTATAATTCTGAAGGGAAGTTACTATGATGCCAATCACAGAAAAAGTTCAGAGAAGAGGCCAATGACTGTATTTATTTGCAGTATTTAAGTAGCACTGAATTTTCCACTGTCTCAGACAACAATGAAGAATATTTCTGTATGCATTCATATCACTATCTTGGAAAATGAGATGGGCGCGCTAAGGCTCTCATTGCACAAATGCCAGTTTTACCAAATTACTCCTCCTGGTGTATTAACATCAAACCTATTTTGCCAGGCTCCAATTTAAAAACATGACGTCCCACAACTTCATGCAGTCACGTGCAAAACGTAAATAATCACACGCTGAATAGAGTTCAACTGAAGACAGGCAAGAATTGAGTCCAAATATTCAGCATCTTCTAATATCAAAATCAGACAGAAAACAAGAAGAGCTCATGATAAACACATGGATCTCTCAATTAAAATAAGAATCTGTGATCAGACTTCTCTATCATACTTTTATGTAAGTCTCTCCCCAAAGCAGCTTCACCTCCTTTTGGCTTTAGCATTTTTAATGCAAGCATTTTGGGATACTTTCTCTCTCCTCTCCCATAGGCCTTTTTTCTCCCCAGGATACCACTGTCCTACTCTTTTGCCCCCATTCACTACTATGCAATTAGAGATCTTCTGCTTTTGACTGGTTGAGTGGTCCAAAAACCTTCCACCATTCTCCAGAAGGATACTTCTCTCTCCTGTCCAATCTACCTCTTCCACTCACTCTCTCCTATTCTGAGAAGTTGCTTTCCTCCAGAGAAAATGCAAACTGTAGTCTTCTGAAGAAAATTTGGAGGAAGCTTTGTTTTAAATCAAGAATTCAAGAAAACTATTGAGTTACTAAATTATTCTACAATTTGCCAGCCATAAAGGACACAGGTTATATTACTGAAGAGTCAGATCGCACAGGCAAAAGTGTTTGCCAATAATTTTGGTTTAACCCTGACTACAAGTATCAAAGTTGCTTTCATAATAGAAGTATTTCTAAAGACTGCTGTGTGGATAAGACTGTTCCAATCACAAACATAATTTTAACATCTTTCTTCAAAACATAAGTGAATATTCAACACTTCTATATGCCAAACTATAAACCTGTATTTCTCATCATCACATACAAGCAATTCTAAAGGAGTTCTTCAGCTGGGCTGGTAAATTGACATTTGAGGTTGGTAAGCATCAGGGTCCTTCTTCAAGCCCTGCATTTGGTACTGCCTTACTGACTACACACTCTAATTTTCTTTGTGGGAAACACTTTTGTGGTGCGGTGTTATAGGATTACAATAGAAGTTTAGAAAAGCCAGTGCATGCTCCTTATGGCAAGTTAAGTCATCAGCAGCTTTCACAAACAACTAATAGGTGGATTTTATTTTGAGCAACTTGACAACTTTTGGAAGCGTTTATATTAGCAAAACACTCTAGGAAATCCAGAGGAAAAAAAAAAAAAAAGACAAGGCACGATTATAATCCAAGTGACAAAATGAATGACTTGATTTAACATGAAAATGCCTTCCTATCCATGCAAAACAGGCAAATTAAGCCATTTAAGTTTTTAATTATGAATTCTAAGTGAAATTCTTTGAAGCAGAAATTTAACAAGAAAAATACTACATTTCTGTAGAAATCAATCATTATTTCAAATAAAAGCTTGTCATTTTATTGACCAGGTAAAGTTTCCAAATTGTATGTCCTATTAGAAAGTTTGTGATATATGAATGATCAGTGTTCAACCAAAAATTAGAATATTATGTTTACTAAAATTAGGTTTTAATTTAAAAAAATAAAAATCAAAGGCTGATTATTTTCAAGTATGTTCAGCGTTCTGTCTTTAAATACCCTTCAACTATATTAAACTCCAGACTAGATACATTTCAATTAAACCCTATGTGAAAGTTGTGCTTAACCTGCACAAAGCAATAGAAAATATTTGATAATACTACACTGAGGATAAACAGCAAATATATCAAAATAATTTTTGAAGTCTTATAAATAAATACAAGCTAGGTAAAATGCTCCTAAACTTCGATTTTTATTCCTGTAACAACAAACTCTACAACCTCCCACAAACAAAAGCAAGCAATGATGTTTCCATACAGCATGAAGTGCAACTGAAATATAACAGCATTATAATGATTGTTAAGCTTATAATATAAAAAAAAGAACACCGGAAGTTAAAACATGACAGCAATGACTTTTTAAACCCCAAGAACAGAAGAGGTCTGTCAAGCCAGCTATTAGGGAGACCGTATGTCTGGGGTCCAGATACTGGAGAGATCAGAGGTCTTAAAGTCAGTAGCTGGAGTGACCATAGCTATGGATTAGCTGCTGGAGACATCTTTGCACACATGTTTATGTGTATGCACATCTGTGTGACAACAGAACACCTGAGGACACTAAATACATATATTAAGAGAACTACAACTCACTGTTTCATTCAATATGCTAATCCAATGCTTTAGCAGAGTGAAGTGTCTTTTCAGTCTTTGATATGTCCATTTCGCTTACCAGACTGTTTGCAGACTATCTACTTTTCATGACACACTTCCTCATCTTTGGTATTTACAGCAAGTGATTTTTTTTCCCAAACAATTTCAGTACATAACCTTCAAGTTACTATACCGTTTAAAAGAAATGGTGGGAGAGGCGGATGGGGGAAAGAATGGATTTTCTTTCATCCTTCTCCTTCCAAGGGTGTTGCAATTCCTTTCACATTTCTGTGCGCACCATACTGCTTCCTCATCCCTTCATCCTTCACAATAAAGTTTCTTACTTGACACTGTGATTGCATGCATACATAGGGGAGTTTTCCAGAACTCCTTGGAGTTTTTCCCTAATTTAGGGTGCAATCTCTTTCGCAACATATGTACTGATAATCATCTTGGATATCATCAAACATATAATCAGAACTCAAAACTAAAATAAGCATATGTGAATTTCAGTTCAACAGACAAAGTGTGCCAAAGGATCATGGTCAGGGTCAGCTTTAGGACATAGGCAAAGTCAACAACAGTATCCTTAAAGCATTGCTGCACATTTTGCTTTTTTCAGAAATCTTGAAGCAAGACTGGCTGCAGACTCTGCCAAAGGCAGCACTGGGGTGTGCCACGCAGGAAGAATGCAGTCTCTCCTACAAGTAGCTAATCCTACTTCTAACCTCCTCATGCTCTCAGAAGGAAGAAAAACAAACCTGCTCTCCAGCTTCTTCCCCTGCTCAAAAGGTTTCTCTTTCCCACTGCAGAAGCAAACAAGCTGCAACCCCCTAAAAAAAAAAGTTAATAATTAGCTTTACTTAAAATCTAACACAATTGTCTGCACTTTGACAGTGGGCATTCATTAGCACCACCCAGGTTGGCCCACATCTTACGACAGTGAAGGAAGTGCAACACAGCTGTTTTCATACTCTTCCACCAACACAACAGATAATCCTCATCTAAAAGTCTGTGCTGTGTGTGTTGTGGCTGAGATGGATTGGGGGGCATGGGGATTTTTCCCCACAAAGCTAGTTTAATATCAATAAATATAAATCTTTTATTATCCGTTGCACTTTAAGGCAAACAGTCAAACATTTAACCTCAGCAGATTTGGTTTAAATCTCTAAGACGACACATCAGCAAAGCACAGATTATACAGGGTAAAAGTAATTAACAGATGCAAATTTAGAAATCCAGTATCTCATGAACATCCATGAATAAAGTAAATTTATTTCTGTTTTCTACACAATAAGATTAGTGTTTAAATTATGCCAGTCTCCTGGGCCAGCAGTGCTTTCTACATTTCACAGAATCACCATGGTTGGAAGGGACCTTTGAGATCGAGTCCAACCACACACACACAAAAAAAACCCACAACCACCACACACAAAACAAACCAACAGTCTTGGGCACTAGAGCATGCCCTGAAGAGCCACGTCTACACGTTTCTTAAATACTTCCAGGGATGGTGACTCCACCACCTCCCTGGGCAGGCTGTTCCAGTGCCTGACCACCCTCACAGTAAAGTAATTCTTCCTAATATCTAATCTAAACCTCCCCTGCTGCAACTTCAGACCATTTCCTCTGGTCTTGTCGTTCGTCCTTTGGGAGAAGAGGCCAACACCCACCTCTCTACAACCTCCTTTCAGGTAGTTGTAGAGGGCAATGAAGTCCCCCCTCAGCCTCCTCTTCTTCAAACTAAACATGCCCAGTTTCCTCAGCTTCTCCTCACAGGACTTGTTCTCCAGACCCCTCACCAGCTTGGTGGCTCTCCTCTGGACACTCTCCAGCACTTCAATGTCCTTCCTGTAGTGATGAGCCCAGAACTGGACACAGTACTCGAGGTGAGGCCTCACCAGTGCCCAGTACAGAGGCACCATCACTGCCCTACTCCTGCTGGCCACGCTGTTCCTGATACAGGCCAGGATGCTGTTGGCTTTCTTGGCCACCTGGGCACACTGCTGGCTCATGTTCAGCCAGCTGTCCACCAACACCCCCAGGTCCTTTTCTGCCACTCTTCCCCAAGCCTGTAGCGTTGCCTGGGGTTGTTGTGACCGAAATGCAGGACCTGGCACTTGGCCTTGTTGAACCTCATCCCATTGGCCTTGTCCCATTGATCCAACCTGTCCAGATCCCTCTGTAGAGCCTTCCGACCCTCAAGCAGATCAACACTCCCACCTAGTTTGGTGTCATCTGTGAACTTACTGAGGGTGCACTCAATCCCCTTATCCGGATCATCATTTGTTTCAGGGCCTAATACAGTATAGCTTCAGTATCACAAAAATATAAACCTCCTTCCCAATGCTAACTCAAAAACTCCTGGACAGTTTCCAAACTTCATCATTGGTTTTCAGTTTAAGGACTTACCACACTTTTCAAATCTATTTGTAATAGATTTAGACAAATGCAAATTAAGTGACAAGGTATGTTCAGTAAGAGCTCCCTTGAACAACTTACCATTTAAAAAAAGGGAGCAGAGAACATCCTTTCTGTTCACACGTTTGAGAAGGCAGCTCTTCTGTAACTTGCTCGCACACTCAGGTGGCTTTATCTGCAAACAAAGACAAATTGAAACTCAGTTTTTCCAATAATCGAATAATTAAAGATATGCATCAAAAAAAATCCGTTTCAGTGATCAGTTAAAAAAAACCTTAAAAATGCATGAGTAGAATCTAGACATACTATTAACTGTTTCAAGGTAACTGTTATTTCATATTACGGCTTAAAGTTTTTCAAGGTAAGAAAATAGCTTGTGTTATTTTATAATCAATGCCCTTTTTTTTAACTGGAAATATCTGCAGAGAAGGTAACTCTTACCCACTTAAAGACTGTGGGGTTCGAAAAATGTATAGTAATGGCCTATTGTAAAGCATAATAAAACAGCAGATTTGAGTCCCTCTGATGTACTTCACAGTACATTAAATATTACTAAACACAAACCCACTAAAACAAAACAAACACTGAAAAAGCAATGAGAATCTTTTGTAAAAAGTATTGAGATGTTTCCATGAAAATAATACAGATGCTAGCATCAGATGAATATTTAGTCCTAACCGGAATTTTGATAAAGTTTTTGTGGTTAAAACATAGCTGCCCTTTCTGCAAGAACTGTACAAAGATGAGCTCTAGACTCGATCATTTGATTATAAGACACTAATATTACAGCCATATTTTTAAAGGCTGCTGCTACACATTCCTTGGTGGAACTTGATTAGACATTGTAGACAATAAAAATTTCCACGAGAGAGAAAAACTTCTATTTCAAGGGCACTTCTGAAAAACAGGGTTTATAACAACACCAAAGCACCTAGAAGAGCAAGACACTATTGAAGTCACCACACACAGATCTCTCAAAGGCAAGGCATCAATGTCCCAGACAGCATCTCTTGTTCACTGTTACCACTCTAAGTTTCCTTCCTCCTCCCACAAATTATTCAAACTTTAACATCATGGTGCCCCCACCTCAATTCCAGTAAGCTTTGGTGCAGCAGCTGCCTATTCCAAACTTAATATTGCCCTCTAGTTAGCGTGCTATCAAGATCTACCAGTTGGCCAAGACCTTGGTCCTCATTTAAGTGCTTACAGGCTAACAGAAGGACCTGTTCCAAAGATATACATTATAAAAGCCTCAGGCACGTATAGTTCATTCACACACTGATGTCTCCCTATCGTATCACCAGGATAGGTGTGGCATATGGGGAAGAAGGTGTCTTCCAAAAGTAGCTTCACAATCCTGACTAAAATTATGCCAAACAGGATCCTATTACCCTAAGTGACTTGATCCAACAGTGATTTATTCAAGTATACCTGTGGTTCTAGAAACTGCAAATCTGCTTTAAAGCAATTAGCTCTAGATTGAAAAACACTAAAAAATAGCTGTCAGAGAGCACTAGCCTAGTACAAGGTGACTGGAACTTTATATAGAACTCAAATCCTCTAGTACTATCAGGGTGGATGAGGACATATCTGCACATGACATTAGCCTCGGCAACTACAGCACCTTATGAGGCTCTCAGTTCCCCCCACATTGGTTACTCATTCCCGTCCACACACTGCAGTTCACCACTTCCAGCAGCTACAACAACACAACATCTGCAGTGCTGCACTACATACATGGGATCATAGCATCCATCCCGTGATGCAAGAACTCCCCACTCAGGTCAGCAACACGGGTGACCTACACAGGGATAGGAAGGAAGCCAGGAATTACCGTGTGAACCGTGAGGATGAGACTCTTGCACAGTTTTCATGGTGAAATGAGGTCAACTATCCTGACGGACACCCCAGGGGTTAGTATAAATCCTTACATGGATAAATAAAGACATCAAGACATGGTGAATGTCAAGCAGTTTTATATCTTTTATTAAATCAGATTTTTTGTTTAGTTTTGTGGTTTGGTTTTGTTGTTGATTTGCTTTTAAAGTATTTTTAAAAAGACACAGGATGAGCCAGAGAAGAAATGCTGGACTTTCCCAATACATGTTCTACATTTAAGATACACAGTTATGATGAAAAAAATATTGCAGATGCACACAAGGTGATACAGAAAATAAATATCTATCTACTGGCATAACTGTGAATATATACATTCCCTTTCAAACGGATTCTTTCGTTCCCATAAAATCTTCAAGGGGAAAGAAATCTCGACGAAAGCCATTATTAAAAAGATTCTTACTCATTACAAAGCACATCACTGACTCCTCAGCTAAGTGCCCCATTTGACTCATATTCACTGACTAAATTACAAAGTACTGAATAGTTTCACCAGGGTAAGATTTCAGAGATGCAGAATGTATAAAGCTGACTTTTGGTTAGAAATGTATATCCAGCTACATTTTGTTTAAAATCAATGATTTAAAACTTTCTAAGCAGGACTCCTAGAAATGAGGAGACTGCATGCAAGCAATTTGAAGAACAAGCTATATGGCACACAGAGGATTACTTCAGAAATCCACAGAGAAAAAAAACACAAAGGATTTAATGCAAGACATAACTTTTATACAGATTGAGGATTAAAAGTATCCAAATGGAAGGTCATCATCAAAATGGTGAAAAAAGGATTTTATTTTAAAGCCTGCTTCCGGGGTGGGGGGAAGGGTTTTAAAACATGGTTTCACATATGAAGAGCCAAAGCTTACTACTGTAGTTTTGAATTACAAAGTAACTTTTATCAATGCATACACAAAAAAAGGAAGTGGTTTAAATCTCCCACACTGATTTGTCTTGTTAACTTCCTGTTTGTATTCAATCTTAAAAGCATGAAACTAAAATCTTGGAAACTACTGTAACTCTACAGCAGACATTTGGAAAATGTCTGGAAACTGTCTGGAAAACCCAGTTAGTCTCTGGTGTCTTCAAAGAGCTAAAACCATCAATTAGTGGTCACATCCCACTCCATATTTCTACAGTGGGATGTGGGGGCTTTTCTGTAAAAGACCCAAACAACCATTTACTTAGAAACAAGGGAACTTTCAGTGGCCCATCCTAAGCAGCTTTCACAAGATTGCTCACAAGAACTAGAAAGCTTCTTATCTTTGAACTAGGCTTGATCCAGACCCGTCTTAAACTTGGGCATGTAACAGAGCAGCACAAAGGACACAGCAGCTTGTGTCTTCCAAATCGTCTTTATCTTAAGGTTCAATTGCTGCTGGAGGCCCAAACTCTGAGCCTCCACAGACATCCAGAAATGCAGACCTGGTTAAGACATGCACTGTCCTTGGAGTGCAGAGAGAAATCTGCCCTCCGCCAAGCCCTCAAGGGCCCTCCAGATCTTTCTGAGAACTGCTTGGATGGTCAGACTTGGTCTACAAAAGACAGCCCTTCAAGCCTATGAGCCAGCCCGTAACAGCACTGGTCTGTCAGACGTTCTTGGCTGATAAGAAGCATGCCAGCATTCACCAGCGCCCACACCTCACCTCTTTGGGACCTCAACAACAACAGGTTTGTGCAGGACAACACTCTTCCTTAATGGTCAGCAGTGACACTTTACTGCCAATGAAGCCAAATGTAGAGATAAGGCTGTACCACAAATGACTAGGACCAACCACAACAGGCAGGTAGTAGCCCTTACACTCTCTCGCTTCTGATCTAAGAAGAAAATATTCTTCAATTGCTGACAAAGAAAAATAGTCAAAGGAGGAACAAATTTCAGCCGGGACGTCAATATTGAAATGTTTTCAAACACTTGAAAACATTTGTTGGCAACATTCACTGTCCCTAAATCTTCACAGGTAACAATCCTAATCTCACAGTAAAAATCTTCTGTACCATTAGCCTTCTCCCAATATAGCCCCACACTCTTCTCCAGAAGTTTGGTGGACACATCTTTACAGAAAGGCAAAGAGGTCCCTCCCAGCTCTACTCCCAGCGCCCAGAGATGTTTCCCTAATGCTTTACTTAAAGGAATGCTGCTGGCTTTACATCAGTGGAGATCCACTTGAGTGACAATACTAAAAATGGACCTTCCCCAGCAGACAGCCTATGTGATTTCAGTTGTTGCTCACCTAGCCAGGAGGGGGCGGGGGTTGCAACATATAGCATAGTCTGTCAGTTACTAAGATTTAAGAACAAGCTTCTTAAAATAAAAAGGTCCCTTAAATTCTCCTCCCCGGAGCACTCAACCTGATTTTTTGAGGTTAGGAGACACTGCTACAAAGCATAAACATCTGGACAGATCTTTGTATAAATAAGTACTCCAGAGAGAAAGAAAACCTGTGGGATTGTTAAAGGGACTAGCCCAAAGCTAGATGGGAAAGACAGAAGTACAGGCTTTCAAAGTTAAACGCTTCACTAAGAAGAAGTGGACTGGTGACATGTGCGAAACAAGAACACTGTCAGATAGCTAACAGTCCACATTCAAAGCAAATAGTGGACTTCACCCTGTCCTGAAAAAAACTTAAGATTTTCTTTAGCTCAAACTTCCCCATAAGCAGTAGAGGGTCATGCAGTTTGTACCCTACTGCTTAGGGCCATTAAGGACAAGTGGCAGAATAAGGGAAGCATGAATCAGCACAGGATACAGAACCCCACTGAAAAGCGTTAGTCACAAATATCACATGCACACACATGTACCACTAAAATGAGACACGTAACTACTAAAATTGACAAATAAAATTTAGTAGGCTTCAGAAGACCTAATACCAAAAAAAAAAAAAAAAAAAAAGGCAAATTAAACAGAACTAATGCCATTTTAAAAAAAAAAAAAAAATCACATCAATGAAGAAGTGCACTGAGAAAGGAGGCAGCAGCAAGGTCATACTTAATGGTATCTTACTCAGCCCCACCGTAGCTGACAGCCAGCTTCAATCCCATGGAATCAGAATTATGCAGATGGTCACAGGCTGGAAAGCAGCTGCTCCCCCAGCACACCCCATCCAAGGGCAAGACATATTTTACATCTGGATCTAGCTGAAAGTAACCACTCGCATCACTCTGTGACTAATTCCCCTACAGCTTGGAAGTGAAACGGAAAAACAGAAGAGCATTGAGACTGACTGTTTGGAGAACAGGAGGCACATCCTTCACCCTAGCAGACAGAACGATGCTTTTTGGTACAGGCTCATGGCAAAATCTCACCTTTCCTGTAATTATGTTCTCCTCAGAGGCCATGTCCTTTGTTCAAAAGCCCATCTGAGACACAAAGCTTGCTTCCTTTGTAAACTGCTCTGTGATCCCTCAAAAGGCTTTTTTAAGTATGTTAACAGCCAGAGGAGGTCTAAAGAAAAGATCGGACCAATATTTGTTGAAGATGGTCACCTGACTAATAGGGATGAATAAAAAGTAGATGCATTCAATGCCTTTTTTCACCTCACTCTTTAACAATACTGATAGACCTTGGGCTGCCCAGTCCCCCAAGTCAGAGGACCACAAGGATGGGAACAGTGACTTTCCATTTGTGGCCAATGAAATTGTAAGGGACCAGAGGTATCAGCTGAATGTTCACAAGTCCATGGGGCCCGATGGGATTCAAACCAGAGTACTGAAGAAGCTAGAGGATGTTATGGCAGGACCTCTCTCCATCGTCTACTACAGATCTTGGGAGTGTGGGGAGGTCCCTGCTGACTGGAAGGTAGGCAATGTTATTCAAATTTACAGGAAGGGCGTGAGGGAAGATCCAGGGAATTACAGACCTGTAAGTGTAACTTCAGTTCCTGGAAAAATTATGGAGAAGACTATACTGGGCACTATTGAACAGAATTCAAAGAACAATGCAACCAGGCACAGTCAATAGGGGTTCAGAAAGGGAAAGTCCTGTTTAACTAATTTGATATCCTTCTATTATAACCTCATCCACCCAGGTTGGTGAGGCAGGACTTGCCCTTAGTGAAGCCACACTGGCTGTCTCGAATCACCTCCCTGTCCTACCTGTGCCTTCGCATAGCAAGGAGCTGTTCCATGATCTTTCCAGATGCAGAGGAGAGGCTGACAGGTCAGTAGTTCCCAGGATCCTCCTTTCCACCCTTTTTCAAAACGGGTGCAGGAAGGCATTGGATGTGTTTTTTCTGGATTTCAGTAAGGCTTTTGATACTGTCCCTCAAAACACTCTTCTGGACAATTTGCCCAACTGCAGCACGAGCAGGTTCACAGTACACTGGGTGAAGAAGTGGCTGAAGGGCAGAGCTCAAAAGGCTGTAGTGAATGGGGCTACATCTGGCTGGCAACCAGTCACCAGTGGTGTTCCTTGGGCTTCAATTCTGTTCAATATGTTTATTGACAATCTGAATGCAGGAGCTGATTGCACCATTAGCAAGTTCACTGATGATACTAAACTGGGAAGTGCTATTGACTCTCTCAAGGCACAAGAGGCCTTGCATAGGAATCTAGACGGATTGGAGCATTGGGCCATAATTAATGGGATGAAATTTAATAAGGCCAAATGCCACATCTTGCATCTAGGACGGAGAAATGCAAGGCACAAGTATAAATTGGGAGAGGAGTATCTGGAAAGCGGCCCTGCAGAAAGGGATCTTGGGGTGCTGGTCAGCAGCAGCTCAATAGGAGCCAGCAATGAGTCCTGGCAGCCAAGAGGGCAAACCTCATCCTGGGGTGCACCAAACACAGAACCAGGTGGTCAGAAGAGGTGATCATCCCACTGTATTCAGTGTTGGTGTGGCCTCACCTCGAACACTGTGTTCAGTTCTGGGACCCACAATTTAAGAAGGATATGAAGGTCCTTGAATGCATCCAGAGGAGGGCAACAAAGCTGGTGAACGATCTGGAAGGCATAGCCAGTCCTCACAGGACAAGGACTTTGGGCTTGTCTAGTTTAGAGAAAAGGAGGATGAGGGGTGACCTCATTGTTCTCCTCAGCTTCCTGAGAAAGGCGAGAGGGAGGTGCTGAGCTCTTCTCTCTGGTGTCCACTGACAGGACATGTGGGAATGGTTCAAAGCTGCCCCAGGGAAGGTTTAGGTTTGACATTAGGAAGCTAATAATAGTGGTCAAACACAGGGACAAGCTTCTGATGCCCCAAGCCTGTCAGTGTTTAAGAGGCATTTGGACATTGCCATTGATAACATGCTTTTACTTGGTCAGCCCTGAACTTGTCAGGTTACAGGACTAGATGATCATTACAGGTATCTTTCAACTGAAATATTCTATTTCTATGAACAGTTCTGTGTCAGCTGCACGTACTTAGATATGCATGTAGATACATATATTATTGCAGTTTAGTTCTCACTATTTATAAAGCCTTTCTATATCTATCTAGAGAGAGATCTATAGATACATATCTCTCTATATACACAAAACCTTTATAAAAGTTCAGTAGACACAGACTAGAAAACGTTTGTGAAAAGTGTCTTTTTTTCTCCCCAATTTGAAAGACTCAAAAAGCATTTAAATTGTTTTTAGACAGATGAAGGTATCACACAGATTAATCATTAAAGAGCCACCATTTATAAAATTAAAACTCAATGGAATTAATGGTTAGTGACTCCTTACAGTTGATCTACAGGGTTCAATTAAGGACATTACTATGTAAAGAAATAAGGAGAGTGAGAAGGGAGGGAGAAAAATGAAAGCATTAGCAGGTGAAACTTATGTATTTAATTATTGCATTTTACACCATAGCTGGAGAGCTATTCTTGAAAGACATTAGCATACTCTGGTATTAACTACATGGTTCGAGTTTATCCTGATTTCTGAAGAGGTTTTCCCCCCCCCTTCTCCTGTTTTTAAAGGGCCAGATAAGACAGGCAGTTTTGTTTGTTCCTTTTGGGTCTTTTTTATTAACATTTTTACTTCTAAGCCAGTTAGACTAAAGCAGTTTTGCATGGATCTGTGACCTCAAATCTCATGCAACGTAGAGGAGCTTAGCAGTTTAGGAAGATCAAACAAATCACAGAAATCCAGAAGTATTTGAAATAAAGTCCACTTTTTCTTTTGAAAAGAAGGTTGAAGTGGCTTAAAGCCATCATGCCTGCTGTTACAACAAGATTTTATGGTTTTAATTAAGACATGTTTACATAAAAGGGAATTTTAAAACTACTTCTACTTCACACTGCTTAATATGGGTAAGGAAGAGAAAAGTATGAACACCGTTATCCTAATTCACATAACCCAACCAGGTTATCTCTGCTTTACCATCAGACTCAACACCAAGCTGTTGATACTAACTCAAGAGATCAGATTTGCCTGTTCCCACTAAATATCCTTATAAATTCAATAAATCCTATTCCTCACATTAGTTCAGTATCATTTTCACAGCCATGTTTAGCATTTTCTCTTGGGGGAGGGAGGTAAGTGGACAGGCAGCTGCCACAAATGCAGCATCTTGCAAAAGTAATTTCCATGAAGAAATTTTGAAACAACGAAAAAAATCTTGATCTGATAACCAAGTCTAAGAAAACCTAAATTTCTTAATACATACAATACTGTATTTATATGTATACATCCCAGATCTCTCTTAACAGTTCATAATAATGTGATTGCATCCTATTCTCTCTCAGTTTCTTGCCTGTGTCCCTTCCTCAGTCTTCCAACAACCACAAAAAACCCATTTCAATGACATTTTCAAGTCATTGCTCCCCTTGCCTCCCCCTACTAAACATTTTGAAAATTACCATGTAGTTTTCAAAAATTAAATACAGATTTACATCATGTGTGATGCAAAATACCTTGACTTTGTAAAAAAATCTAAATCTTAAATGTTTCGAAACAGCGGCAACTGGTTGCTGAAAGACATATGCAACCAAGAAATTCACAGTAGGTTTTTTTTTAATTTGAATAGCAAAAGCTATTCTCTTTAATACTTTGTAGACAGAAGTGGAGGCACAGAATGTATCACAGGAAAGGAAGCATGCCGTGTCCTAAGGCAATACCATGCCTACCCAAGTAGCAGCTGACAGCTCCAAAGCAACATGTGGTTTACACTCAGGAATGGAAGTAACCAGATATTTTGGTTTTTACTGACCATTGTGATCTGACATGGGAAGAAAGAGAGAAGGGACAGCAGGAAATCTGGCAGAGCTTCAAATCCACTTCTTCTCACCTCCATATAGGAAAGCAGAAACCACACAGTGCTCTGAGGTTCAAGCTCCACTTCCCAGAGGGCAGGGCCAGAGCCACACAGCTGTGGCTGTGCTTCCTCTTTCCCTCTTTGTGTAACAGCTGTTTGATGCTGGCCTAAGAGCAGTAGAAGAACACACGATTACCAAAAAGGGAGGTTCAATTAAAAGTTCGAGCACTACTGATATTCAGTGTGTTCAGCTTTTGCTCAAAGAACCGTGCACGTGCATTGCAGATGTGTGGAAGCTAGAGAGTAAAGCCACATCAGATGGAGAACTCGATGCCTTATCTTCAGTCTTCTACCACAAGTGACCTTGGTTTGAAACGCTCATGTAATTCTTCATAGGTGACCTCTATGACCAACATGTGGTGAGGTGGTATAAGCACCACAATCATCTGAACTGGCGACTCATGTTATTACAGGTTACAAAATTCCTGGCAAATTCTGCATCAAGTACAATGGACTAAAACAGACCATCCAAGGTGACATGGATACTTGTTGGTTTTGGGGTCTGGTGGGTTTTGTTGTTGTCATTTGGGGGGTTGGGTTTTAGGGTAGGGTTTTATTTGATTGTTTTTTCAAAGGCTCCTTTATGAGGAGCTACTTAAAGTATCACCTGATCACACGTAATATAATTTTTCTTTCAGCACAGTACAAATGCATACTGGGTTTCTTATTTTAGCAGCTCTTGTTGCAAATAACCATGGGAATCACACTTTTTTTAAAAAAAAAAAAAAAAGGTTATTGCCCCCAACACTTAAGATCCTACATTTTCACAACTTACTGGCTGCAGAAATAATGGTATTTTCCATTAACTAGAAGCATAAACTGCCACTTCCATAAACCGGTAAGACACCTCCTGTCTCACCTATTTTAATCCTGCCATGCAGGTCTACTTTAGAAAACCTCAAACCAGGTTTCATTAATGATTTTCTCTTCTCTTTTGACACACATGGAAGATCCAAGCTCAGATATCAGAATCATAGATACTCAGTAGGTTTTAACTTTATTACCCTCACATGTTTGGGACAATCAGACCAATGGAAATGTAAAAATGGCATTTAAATATGCCTAAGTTCCATTAGCCAACTAACTATACCCTTCATGGGTTTTTTTTTTTTTCCTTTTTTGAAGTCAAGACTTCCAGAAAGTGAGATTTATCCATGCTGCTGGCACGCAGAAAAGAAAACCAAAGGGAACAAAACCTTCCACCTATCCTGTTTTCAAACATGACAACAGTACGAAGATGCCCTGCCCTTCAGAAAGGCTTTTATTTAGGAGTAGCCCATTATCAGGTTAACATGTAAATAACTAAATGTTTTGCACCAAAACTACGACTTAAAAGGGAATCTCACAACTTTAAAGTGGATAATTGAAGCTATTATTAGGACAAGCCCATGTTCAAGTGCTTAAAAAATAAACAAATAATCAACCATCAGCACCAAGTTGGCAGTCACGGGGAGAGGGCATTTTCCCCAATAAAATGTCACATTAACAGTAACAGGTATCCACGCAGTGATCTTTGCCCTCCTGCAGCTAACTGAAAGACTGGGGTTTAAGACTTCACAACTGGGATCAAAACAGCTTTCTAGATATAATCCTACTGCTACAAAAATAGCAATGTCTTCCCCTAAACATAAAGCCAAACAAACAAAAGTAGAATAAGAACTCCAACCACGCACTAGCACTGATCCTCCACTGGTAATGTTTTGCTGCATTTGTCAGGCAAATAGATCACCGGTTTTGTGCAAGAAATATTTTAGTTTGGATTGTACTATTAAGTGGAATTTTAACCTCAGAACCCCTTCTCCACCAGACTCTCTCTCTGCATCTGATCACTTCAAGTCAGTCACTCTTTTTCTGCTTTTATTCAAGTAATTAACAACTATTAATGGAAAATAACATTTGAGTAATAACAAAAAGTACAGTAATGCAAAATTTTGGAAAACAGATCAACGGGATTTCAGGTATCAGCAGAACTCTCTCTTCCCCTACCAGCTTCTTGCTCTTTGAAAAATGAGCTTGCCTGAAGGAGAGTTAAGACTTGTTCTTGGGAAATGTAAACCCAAACAGACTGTTCCACAGTGACACTGCACTGACAATGGGAACCCACACAATAACTGCCCCCCACAAATACAAGACCTCTCCTCCATAGCCCAAGCCTCCTTTCTGTCTAGAGGGATTGTGCCACTTCTCTTGTGTTTTTTTTAAACCAAGCCCAGTAAACTAAGATATAGTTAACCAGGTCTAATCTAAGACTAAACTTTCCAAATTCTTGTACTATTACAATACCGTTGATAAATATTTCTCTACTACATTCTAGTCTTTTATTAAATAGTAAACAGACTTAGGAGAAAAAAAATTAACGTTAAATCTTGTACCAGATGCACTTCTGAAGAAATAAAAAGCAAAATAAAAGGAATTAGCTGGAATTCAAAGAAAAACACATGAGAACACACAAGAGGCGTATTTCCAGATTTCATGCCCCTCTGCAACTTACATTCTTTCCTGTCTCTTTCTGCAGAACAGGGGAACATTGATTTAATGGCAGGAAGTGGTATTATGCTACCAATAGTAAATAATTTTCATCCCCAAGCACAACCTCTCTAAAGCAATTTATCTGTGCATTAAGAACAATAGGCATTAAAAATAAATAAGGAGTAGGTGAAAGCCATTACTAGGTCAGTTGAGTGATTTATAAAGCCTCTTCTTGGCTACCAAGAATCTATTTGGCAGAGACTACTCATTAATATGGAAGAGAACTTCACTTTCTCCTAAGCCTTTGGAGTACCAGTATCTGTTCCCAGATAAAACTGCTGCAAATCCCAACCATACACCAAACAGTTAACAACCAACATTCCTTGTTTGAAGGGGAAAGGGAGAGCAGGGTACTTGCAGCTACCGTATCCTTCAGAGCCAGCCCTTCTGCGGGTCACTTTCTTTTCTATTCAGAATCACCAAAAATTGTTTCAAGTATACAGAAAAAAACCAACACTCAAGCTTCCCACTTTGGCCAAGTTTATTCTTCTTTTAACCCCTAATAAAATTTTGATTTAAATCAGCAAGCCTTGCATGCTTTGAGGCAGGAACGAGGATCAACACTTCATTATACACCTGCAGAAATGAGCAAAAAGCATGGAAGTCATATTTTATAGAACACTGGTAATATCATGCAAATTAACTAATCCACAGTGGAATTTAATTATTTCTACAGTCTTATCTTTCCTACAGTTACATTTATTTTAGTATTTTGTTCAAAGTGGATTTAGAAGACTCAAAAATACACTTCTGACAAAAGAACACTTGTCCTTCAAGCTTTGTATTTCAGACAAGCTTTTGTTTCAAGGTTTCTTCTATGTATTTTAGTTTTGAAATCACATTGAACATCTTAAAGAGAATATAGTAACTTTCAGTAACCCTCAATTAAATTCACTGGTTTTATTCCTCTAGATTCAACACCCATACTTCCTACCCCCACAGTTAAATCTCCCTAATGGTTCCCACTCAGTGTTAAAGAACATGATTTTTCTCCATTCTTACCCTGTCACTGTAACTAAATGAGCCTAGACGAACCTCTTTGAGTAACTGGGACTGTTCTAAGCTATATTTGTTGTTCTGTACTAAGGTATAAACAAAGTTATCTTTGACCAACAAATCAAAACTGTTCACTGTTTAGACTCCCATCCCTTAAGTTCACAAAACTCACCTAAATATATTTTCTAATGCTTCATATTCAAAGGCATTAACAGCCATAACTCTATCAAGATGAACAAGAGTGGGGATACTCAAACTACAGATTTATAGCCATAGATCTCACAGCTAACATCACAGTTACTATAACCATAAACTGAAGCCTTATTTATTTATATCTAAACCTCAACATTTAAGTTTAGCTTTGAAAAAACTTCAAAAAATTAATTACAGGCTGCCTGTGTGCTTCTCCATAGCCCAGTAACTAGGCTGAGGAGAACTCTTGCCAAGCTGTGATTAGCATTTAGCAGCTTAAGGGCTAACTGTGCTTGTTGTTTCAACCTTGACAACCAACTGTAAGGACACACCATTAAATTTAAGCTTCCAAAAGTATTTAACATTTGATTCTGCTGAAAACACAGTTTTACGACATGTTTTGAAAATAAAATAACTTTTTCCTCTTTTAGAAATCCATGATGATGCCAGACATATGCTTGTTTTCCAAACAACAACTGTTTAAAAGAAAGAATACTCTTTCTGATGTTCCTGCCAAAAATAACATTCTGTGGTTTAAAGAAATCTGATAGTAGGCAGTTCACTCAGTTGAGGGAAGATGGGTTTACATTTCATGTCTTGCATCTGCTTCCCTCCATTTTAAGCTTCTTTGGGGATGGATGTGGCAATGGGGAGAGTATTTGTTGTGGTTTGTTGGGTTTTGTCATCTCTAAGCATTTCACTCAAAAAAAGGCATCTGTGGGTTTTGCGAGAAATGACACGAAGCAGAAGTTCATCACAACGCATTTCTTTCTTACGGGGAATACTAGGATATGAAAGAGAGAGTTTGAAAGGGAAGTAAAAGGAGGCTTCAGAAGAAATGCACAGGAGAGAGTTTGCAGCAGGAGGAAGTGGAACAGAAAATCCAAATGAGGAAATAGCACGCAACAAAGAAGCTCATCTTAAAACGTAGGACGGAGAAAAGGAGATGGATTTGGGGTTTCAGCTGCTGCTGTCACAGACAGCAAAAATACCACCTGCCCACTAAAGGTGGTTATTTCACCGCTTCCTCACTAGTCTCAGATGAAAAGATTGAACCGGTAACAGAAACAGGCAAACTGAACTATATACTGCATAAGACTACTATTTCTGTATGGTTTAGAAAGCCAAAATTTTAAGACAAGTGTTCAATCTGCTACAATATTTTACTTCATCCTTTATTCATTTTACTAGACATCACTTAAGAACTCACAGAAATAATAACGGGACCAATTTACTAAGTGATGTAAAATATTTAGTCAACTTGAAACACCTAAGACAACAGAAGTTCTGGAATTTTCCCCAATCATGGAGTTTTAACTCCTGCTTCCCAGCATTTTTTGCAAACAGAGTTATAAATCCCACTGAAGAGAACCTTGCCATCACTCTCCAAGACGAGAAATTCCTGAAGGCTGTTAAACCTCCTCCAACATCAAGCCAACAGTTCAGCCAGTTGAGTGACCGAGAAGAACATGATCTCCTACACAACAGCAAGCTGCAGATCTACACAAGCTTAGAGGCCCTCAGAATTGTTAGTATGGCAATCAGAATAACATTATCACAAAGCACGTACCCTCTCTAGTAGAATAGCAAATGTTTGTGAAAAATAAGGTCAGAATCCCAATGATCTTACAGTAGTATTTCAGATGCAGCTATTTCAGGCTAATAAAAAACCTTAAGATTAAAAACCCAACCTCTTACTCGTCTGCCAACGTGGAAGTTTTTTCTGTCATTAGCAGTGCAAACCCAGCACAGAAATTCAGCAATGAGACATGGCCTGCCTTTACAACCTTATTAGCTTGAGCTATAACTGGGTGTTGCTCCTAATCTTATCTATGTGCTTGTGTAGAGTCACCCACCCTGAATCAAAGGATACTTGAAATTTCAAGATAGCCTACAAAACCACGAGCAGTGTTTGATGACAGAAGCAAATGTTCTAATAGCTACATTTCATTTGAAGCCTGGAAGACTGTACCCCACTGCATTCTCAGACACTCCTCTTGAAGGCATTTGTACCTCCTCACTTCAACATTCAGGTATTTCACCTTTGCCATGCACAAGCTCTCCAACTCTTTACTTGCTATAGAGCCATTGCTACAGTGAAGATGTACAAGACTTGTAGGATCTGAAGAATGGAAAGCTTCAAGAGAAACATGGTGACTGAGCTGAAGGAGACAGAATGCCCTCCATCTAGAAAAAAAATGAAGTTGCTAAAATGCTAGTTCCTGGTTCTTTCTGCAAAAGAAGGGTGGATAGAAAGCATGTGGCTTGCACATGGGTTTGTCTAGCATGGCTCGGCAAATACCCTTCTCCTACTACACACTTAGATAATCTGAAACTGTAACCAAACCACTTGTATAACTGTACCAAGACATCCTCTTTAAACATGACTTAACTGTGACCCCACTCCAGCTCCTGAGTTGGCATGCAGTGGTTAGGAGTGCACTTCAATGTGCAAAAAAACCCTGTAATACGTATATGAAAGTGTCTTCAAATTCAGCATAAAATCAAACGTAGGCTTCATTTGGAGTGATGTGTTATCTCCTCTATGTCTGCAGCTGTTTAAGCATTCAAAGCAGCAGCCAAGCTTTAAAAAGAAAAACAGTACTTTCCCAGGAAATAACTCTACAATAAACCTGTGCTGATATGAGTTCCAGAGAACTTCAACATTTTATAGAAAACTCCACAGCAAGCTCTAACTGCTGTAGAAGAAAGAACTAAAAAGACACATTTGCACTAAAGCCCCCCCTTCTAATTCAGAAGTTCAAACTCTTCTTCATTCACATGTAATGAGGCAGAAGGACTCCTCAAAGAAGCGTTTCCAAAGGCTGTTTGAAGTTTCAAAATAAAAGAAGCTTCCCAGGCCTTGTCTTGTAGCACACTCATCCCCGCAGCTGCCTGTTGTTCTGTTAGGACAAAACCAAGTTCACAGCAGATGAATGGTCTTCCTTGGCATCACAGAATAGTGACCTTTTCCACTATGAGATTTGAAAACAAACATCAAGAAATCAATTCCAACATTCACTGGAATACTGTTAGCAAATTTTGATATATTATGCCTGTCACCCATTACATACACAAGCTCTCCAACTATTAATCCTTACAAGCAAACTGGTTGCCACTATGAAGATGCAGAAGAAACCTGGGACCCATCAGCTGAAGAACTAAGGTTCCTGGCTATGAGGAAAGTACATGTCTTAACACCATTTAATTTTGCAAGTCACAGGAATGCAAAAGAGAATCTGTTTCCACCTTTACCAACCTCTGTTGATGAGGTGAGTTATGGAACCAAGGGTCCACTGCTCACTTGCTCCAACGGGCCTCTCCACTAAGGTATACAACAGTGACCCAAATGCTACTGTCCCCACCTTACAGGACATCAGAGGCATGAAACAGAAAAGATAAGTTAGCGCTTTCTAACTGTCAAAGGAGGGCATCACCACAAGAACAGCAGTGCTAGGCTAAAAGAAAAAGCTCCTGGAAAGAGACGAGCGGACAACAGCCACACATATCAGCTATGGCTATATTCATTAACTATAAACCCTCAAATAAGGGAATACTCAAACTGAGCTGCCCGTTACAGTCATCAGCACTGGAACAAATTTCACCTACAGATTCGATCTGAACCCCAGCCTTCACTAACAGCCCTGTCAATGGTATTCCACTCTGCAGCAAGTGACAAGCAGATAACTGGTTTACCAGTCCATGGAAGAGTCCTGATGGTCACATTTATATAAAGTTTTCCACCTTCAAATATGGCAGGTCTCCAGCAATCCCAACTTATATACACAAACTTAACATTATGTTCTCTTTGCACTGGCAACCAGGCTTGAACATTTTTTATGAGATTATACATGCTTTTCAGTCTTCACTGAAGAGGTGCTTTGTTCACATTTAGTTTCTATGAATATATCAACAATAAAAGGAAACATCATTGCACACACTATCTTCTAAACAGTCAGTGAAACTCAAGTTCTCTAAGGCCTCTAAAACACTATTGCATTATACCTTTCATGTTATTATAGAATGTCCTGAGTTGGAAGGGACCCATGAGGATCATCAAATCCAACTCCTGACTCCACACAAGGCAGCCTAGAAGTTAAACCGGATACTCAAGAGCATTGTCCAAACGCTTCTCAAAACCCAACTGGTTTGGTGCCACAACCACTTCCCTGGGAAGTTTGTTCCACTGCTTGGCCACCCTCTCAGTGAGGAACCTTTCCCTAATATTCAATCTGAATTTCTCCTGACGTAGCTTTAAGTCAATCCCTCACGGCCTGCCACCAGAGAGAAGACATCAGCACTCTCTGTCTACAGCTTCCTCATGACAGGAAGCAAAGATGAGACCACCCACCTCTTCTCCAAGCTGAACAAATCCAGTATCTTCAGCTGCTCCTCATAATTCATGCTCTCTAGTCTTTTCACCATCTTCACTGCCCTCCTTTGGACATACTTTAATATTTTTGTATCCTTTTATTACAGAGCCCAAAACTGTTTGTATATTTTATTCCATCAACAACCTCTGCCTTCATAATCTACCAGTACATTATGAACATTAAACAGGCTCCATGAATCATGAAGAAAGCACACTGATTTCATCCACAATATTACTGTATGCTAAGATCCAACTAATTACCCAGCAACCTGGAGGACAAGAACTAGAGAAGAACATAGACAAATACGCACAGAAGTAGCAAATTACAGCATTCCAAGAAAAATATAACATCACTCCCAATTCCTGGCAAGGAGACGCAAGTGTTTCCTGAATGAGGAATCTCTCACATAATAATGGTAAGACAGCACAGTGTTCAGTAGTAAGAGACATGGCCCTAAAAAATTAGGGCTTCCCCTCACGTAACCCAACAGGAAAATACATGCAGCACCCTCTGAGCGCAACCATCCAGACACAGCACTTCAACTCTACACCTTACCAGCACAGCCCCAGCCCCAACACCCCCCGGTTCTAGTATTTAACTGTTCAGCACATGGCTTAAACATACAGTTACATGTGCTCATAGACAAGCCAGGCACCTGAAAACATTACATTACCTTAGAAAAGAGCCAATTTCAAGAAAACCTCAAAGAAAAAAGTTAGAAAAGGCTGGATGACAGCAAAGTATTTCGGCATTCTTTACCTAATGAAAAGCACCGAATAACAGACTTATGTAAAGTTTCAAATGTCTGCAAAATTGTAACTGCTAGCAGCACCTGCTATGAAGTTGAAGATTTATCTATCAATTTCATTTAACTCATGGATTAAACAGCACTTTCACTATCTATAATTTAAACTTGCCTTTCCAGTTTTGAAGTTCTATCAGCAAACATAAGGTTGACAGAGGACTTGAGAATCACCCTAACATACACATATAGAATGCTAAAGCAAGTGCATATGCAGGTACCAAAAAAAAAAAAAAAATGCATCAATGCATAGTTACAACAGCCAAACCTTAAATATGCTTTTACACCAGCACAGGGAGAAATATAACCACTGCATAAGCCTCCAAAAGGTCTGTCTCATTTGAAATTAGTAATAATAAATATTTTTCAACAATGTGAATTTATCTCTGCATGCTGCTGTGTAAATGAACAGTGCTCAACAGAGCTTAACCACAAGAAATTATTCTATAGTTTCTACACTGGGCAGATTTCCACAACAGGGATGTGCAATAAAAGCTCAAGCCAAAAAAACACTGAAATAGATTTTTGATTTATGGAACTAGAGAGAAAACGAGCCAGGCTGTAATTCTGTGCATAACATTTGAAAATCTCATATTTTTTTTCTTGTCGTGGAGAAAAACACATTTAATTCAACCAAAAATTCTGGTTTTGACAGATTAATGGAAGTTACAACTGCCTTCGCATAGACTACTTCTATTTATATCAATTATGATGACTGTAAAATATGAACACTGAACAGACTCAAATCACCACTGATTTCTATACTTAATCTATGTGACTTAGCAGCATTTTAAAAGCAGCACATTCTGAACACTATTATAAAACCTAAGTATCTACAGAATGTAAGACTAATTCAAAATTAAAGCAAAAATACCTGCATGCCAGTCATGTCCAAGACATTTATTTTAGTTATGTTACTATGTTCATTAATGTTTAGCCAACTCTCTTAACTCAGCACTCAATAGTGTGTGTCAGTTCTTCCAGCACTTCTTAGCAACGAAGTTTGCAGTTACGAATGTTTAGAAGCACACCTACACACTAAGTATAATCTGTTTGATAGTATACAAATGATGGGGAAAAATTTTGCTCTATTAGTTTTGTTGTAGACTGACAAACATCAGTCAAGTTTAACCTGATAAATGCTCAATTTTTCTGCTTCTAAAGTACGTATTTAAAAATACAGAAGCTTATTAACTCAATGTTGAAGCATGCCTTCAAATGGTATGAGTATAGTGAATATTCAAAAATAAAATATTAAATAAATTTGACATAAAGATGTCCTACACTTAACAGAAACACACATTGTCCCCATCACTGTATTAGGCTACCAAATCTCTGTAAGAATAAAGAGATTATATTTGTAACCAACAGGCAGGAAGAATCTCCAAGAATCTTGAGGGGAAAAAAAAAAAAAAGAAAAAAAAAAGGAGTTACTAAAACTCTGCTAAACAGAGAGGTCCACAAAAAAAACCATCTCCCAAACACATACTGGTCAATTCTAGACCCAGAAAACACCACTAGTTTAATGGCAGAAAATTTAAGTATGAGAAAGGAAAAACTAATTTGCAATGTGTTTAAATTCAGAACACCTATAAATCCCTAACAAAATAAACTTGGATTTCTTAAAAAAAAAAAAACAAAACACAAACCAAAAAGCAAATCTAAGAAATGCTTAATAAGCCTTCAACAAAACTTCTCCAGCTATCTCACCTGCCAAAAATAAAGAAATCAAACAAGATAAACTCCTAGCTTACAATCTAAATGAGCACAAAGACTTCCATTTTGATCTCCAGCTGTTTCTACACACATACACACATATTTCTTAATTTCTTCCCAAATGTTTTGTTTCCCCTTTTGGCATAGGAAAAAAAAAAATCACATCTATGAGCAGTTAAAAATATTTCAGTTATCCAAGTTTTTAAAAGAGAGGTGAAACCAACAGTACCTTCCTGGTTTAAAAAAAAAAAAGAAGAAACCCGCACAAAAAAAAAACACCCCAGTGCAACATTTCAACAACTTTTACAACAGTCTGGCTTCTGAACAGTTAGATCTAAGTAACAGTAAGTGTGAAGGAAAGCACTCACAGGTTAAAGTTGAACAAATAAATCTGGTGTAACTGCAGGTTATTTTCATTATTACTTCTAAAGGCAGGCTAAGTTCTCAGGAGAGACTGAAAGTGCTATAGCAGTTCTGCTACAGAGCTAAGGCTCAAGATCTCTTAATTTAATTCTTAGTCTACTCACTGAATTTTTTAATTATTTTTTTTTTTACACTACAGGTATTCTATATGCGAGTCTTCCATATGGAGAAGTTGTTAATACTCACCCTCTACCTCCTTCTCTATCTGTTCTTTTAAGAGAATAAGCAGTTACAATCCATGATACGTAACATGCCTTGTATAAGGAAGCTTCTGAAGGCACTGTACAGTTCTATGTAACACTGGAAGACAGGTATTTGTAATCTGATCCCATTAATGATCTTCATATACTGAATGGCTGTAAGATCAGAGAACTAAGAAACAAGCCTGATAAAAACAACTTCTCCCCATCAATACTGTAAATTAGTATCTTTCTGCTAATGAAGTAATTAACAAAACTTAGTATTATAATCCACTGGACACCCATAGCCTAGTTAGGAACTTATGCTAGTAGTGCAGTTCACCTGATACACAGCCTGTAGCTCAATATCCTATGCAAGCAAAAATAAAATAAGAGGTCACAGTAATGACCACAAGAAGTCCAAAAATTTTAATTGGAACAACACATTAATCAGAAAGATACCTGTGCATCACCTCTGAATTAAAAAAAGCCAAAAGGTAATGTATTGTACAACCCACATCAGATTTGAGTTCAGTTACAAGACCCTACCAAGTAAACACCAACTAAGGACAGGCCTGGGAGAGCAGACTGCAATTAACTGCAACAACATTTCTTGCTCATTCCTCACTAAAAGCAGTCAAGAGAGCTCTGGAAGACGGTAATATGGGAGGGCTCAAAAGAACAAAGATTTAACTGCACATATTTATCTTCTTACATCACGAGTCCTCCATGTAGTTCTCTCAAGGCTCTTTCCTACTCCAATTAGTACAAATTACACTAAGATGTAATTGTCCATGCAGGCAGTTTAATCAAAAATGGAAGACTTGCAAAGGCATGAAAGTTAAATCACAGTCCAGGTGCCACTGATGCAGTGACTTCAACACTCAGCTACCATCAGCTCTTCTGGAATTCTTCACCAAAGTATCTGCTCTGGTTTGCTTTTTAGAAATCCCAAGCTGCTAATCACTGTATATAAGAAACTTCAAAATAATATTCCTATCATCTGTCAGGCAATGGCTTTTTTCTGCTTTCCTTCCTACAGGAACATTGCCTGCAGACACTGTTATTCCTGTTCCAGAGAAATATATGGCATGGACCTTCTCACTGAAGAATAACGTAAATAAACCTGAGCTGAAGTAGTCACACCAAAGAGAAGCTGGTCTGTAAGAAGTTTATATTACTACTCCTAAAATCATAACCCTTTGAGACATGTTGTACAGACAAGGCACACACTGAAAAGCAGGTTTATGCTGCTATTAACTGTGAAATGTCATATGTGTTGTACCATATAAATCAAACATGAAGCCTCAATAACTTATTCCTGCTATGAAAGTGCCTTTTTAAAGCACAAGCAATTTTATTTCTGACATATAAAGTCATCTTTTATTACTTCCATGGACAAATAGGAAGATTAGCAAAGACCATAGAATCTCAGTAACTATGGTGTAAATCAAGACTAGTATCTATCTGTTAAAAAAAAAAAAAACGTTTTCTGTTTTTTCTTTATTTGAAGAACATAAACAGTCATGGGAAAGGAGAAGAGGACTGCCTCAATTACGTATTATTTCAGGTACAATAAAACCTCTGCATTCAACACCTAATAACTACATTCACACTGCTGCTAGCAATGCAAACACAAAACTAATCTTCCAGCAAGCAATAGCAAAAGTTTGCTTTGCACAACTCATTCCCAAAATTCTGCTGAAAATAAACTAAGCTTCCACATCACTCAGGTGAAGATGGTCTGGTCCCACTCTCAAGTGAGGAGCTGCTGATAAAACACCCTTCTCACAGAACTTACTGAAAGCCACGTTCTTACTGAGTAAGAATGACTTAGGGCCTTTATTTTAATGTAGGCAGATAACTGTCCTTCCATCTTAGTGTATTTTCTTCTGATGAAAACTTGAAGGTAAAAGTAAGCTGTAACTGAACGCAACGCCTAACAAAGCTCAGTTCCATGGCTCAAATATGGAGTTTAATCTTAAATCTTCACGTTAGATCACAAGCACTGTAACTTTAATGTAACAGACTCCCAACTTGGGTATTTGTCTAAGTAATTACTCTGTATCATGTCAACCTCCATATATTAGAGACCACACAACTTTAGTATCTGAGCTACAGAGCGCTGTAACGTGGGAGAGCGTGCTGGAGCACAAGAACTGCAGCCTTATTCCATTACTTCATTCCCTTCTTCAAGCGCACACGCTATTAACTACCATGGAAAACACTGCATCAGGCAAACCCAAAACAACAGTCTGTTTCATATAAATGTAATTAAGAAGTATTACATTTATACGAGACAGGCTGTTGTTTTGAGTAACAACAAAAAAGTCAGTCTGGCACGACACACAAGGCAGAACTACCTCCTCCTTCTCACCTTCAGATTTCAGGTCTCTTGAAGTTCCTGGCCCCTTTCATAATTTGCCCCCATCTTTTTCTAATAGGAATACTTTCCCCTCATTCCCTGTAGTTTACAAAAGGAGCACAAAGAACCGCAGCTAGACAGCTTTTTCCTATTGCTGCATAAACAGCGCACAAACTAAACCATTTGTGCTTTGAAGTATTTTCTATCAAGGAATCTCACAACTGCCTCCAATAAGCCACTTGAGCGCTGGCCCCACTTCACAGATTGTTGCTCAGCCTAAGACCATGTTGCTCAGTCCCTCTCCTGGCTAGTTATCTGCAGCGATTACCGAGCTGGATCAGAAACGAGAAGAAAAAGAATAAACAAGCATTTCTTAAGCACTTTTCGGAGCGCGTTATAGACATTCGGCCGTCGCAATAAATCCCTGTCTTCACACACCCGCCTCACACACAGCCTCCCAGCTGCTTCTCCGCGACGCAGCCACTGAAGAAATAAGTGGGGAAAAAAAAAAACTAATTGATCTGCAAAAACCACGAGCAGGGGAAAGAAGGAAAAAAAAAAGAGGGGGGGGTTAAAAGTTCCTGAGCTGTCAAGGACTCCCAGCGCCCTTCAAAGCCAAAGCCGATTATTTTAAGTACTTGGAAGACCGTTGGGCAACACAAGGGACCTGCCGGTGTCACGGCCACGAGTGAGGGGGGAAAAACACGAGTGGGTTAAAACCCCCCGGGGTCTCGGGGCCGGGCGTCGTGTTCCCCGCAGCCCGGTCGGAGCGGCCGCTCCGACCGGGCTGCGGGGAACACGACGCCCGGCCCCGAGACCCCGGGGGTTTTTAACCCACTCGTGTTTTTCCCCCCTCACTCGTGGCCGTGACACCGGCAGGTCCCTTGTGTTGCCCAACGGTCTTCCAAGTACTTAAAATAATCGGCTTTGGCTTTGAAGGGCGCTGGGAGTCCTTGACAGCTCAGGAACTTTT
Organism: Calidris pugnax; assembly: GCF_001431845.1. Lineage (NCBI taxonomy): Eukaryota > Metazoa > Chordata > Aves > Charadriiformes > Scolopacidae > Calidris > Calidris pugnax. The sequence goes on from NW_015094510.1 coordinate 24,286,397, forward strand.
AACCCCCCCCTCTTTTTTTTTTCCTTCTTTCCCCTGCTCGTGGTTTTTGCAGATCAATTAGTTTTTTTTTTTCCCCACTTATTTCTTCAGTGGCTGCGTCGCGGACCCGCACCCACCTGCCGCCCCGCTCCGTCCCATCCCGCGTCGCCGCCGCTGTCGCCGATCCAGCCGCCGCCGACCGCCTTCGCGGGCTAAGCCTCCGCGCCCCCCGCCGCCGCCCCGCCCCTTCAGCCTCAAGCCCCGCCCCCTTCGGCCTCCCTTTTGGCCCGCGGCGGGATGGGGCGGGGCAAGGCGCGCCAATGGGAGCCGGCGCTTCGCCCCACACACTGCTGATCGGCGTGAAAAGCGACCAATGAGAACGCCGGGAAGACGGGTGGAGCTGTCAATCAGCGGCCCCTACCTGAGGTTCACGAGAGGCCGGGCGCGGGAGGGGGGGGTTCCTCCCGCTGCCCGGGATAGCAGCCCCTTCCCTTCCTCCCCGCCTCACCCGCCGCCGCCGCCGCCTTGGGCCTCACTCCCGCCCCTCAGTGCGGCCGCCCAAGCCTCTGGGGGCTGCTCTGGGGCTGTGTCCCCAACAGCATCCTCAGGAGCAGCCGCCTCTTCCCCCGGCGCCTGGCCGGCCTCGCCCCCGCTCCCCCTCAGGCGGCTCAGCAGCCTGACCCCGGTGCCGGCATCCCCCTGCCCTCAGGGCCCCTCTCACCCTCACACAGCGTGCGGGCCCCCTAGACCCTGTCACACCTCTCCCGGCTTCGGGACACCCGTCCCAGTCCCTCACAGCCATGGGGGGTCTCCACCGCCTCCCTCGTTGCTCGTGGGGCCTGCGCTCTCACGGTCCGCCGCCATGGCCCCTCGTCCCCCCGCCCTGAGGCCTCCTCCCTCATCCCTGACTCCCACAGAGCACCCACCGCCCCTGCCCTTTGCCGGCTCTCCCCACCCGATTGCTGCTGCGTCCAACGTGGGCCCCAGAGGGATTCGCTGAGGGGGTCGGTGGGGATGGTTTCCGTGAGGGCGGCGGGGGCCGTTACCCCGCAGGGCCGGGGGCGTTGTGAGGCCGCAGCTGCTGGCCCAGCCCCAGCAATGTCCCCCTCCCGTGTTCTGTCGTCCTTTGTGGCCAGCCCTGTAACGGGGGCTTTTGTTCCTGGCTGCCAAGCCTTTAGAAAAAAAAAAAAATAATTAAGTCGGGCTTTATCACGTGGATGAGATTTTGGGGGTAGAACAATCCCCGACTGAACCTTCACGGCCCAGGGCACTTCGATAAATAATCACAGCTGAAAGCAGAGGTTATCGAACGCCATCTCGAGTCAATCGTTTTCGGCAACAGAAAGTTTACTGAACTCAAACCCAGTTGTACCACTGGCTTCGGCTACCCAGACTTCACCTTATGGCAAAGGCACGGGCTCATGAGAACCTCTTTTTCCTGAAAAATAATATGCCGTATTGCTCTTAATTTTAGAAAAATTATTTGTATTTAGATACCAATACTGGCCGTGCTAAGAAGCATGCAGTGGAGAGTAGCTGCTGTAATCACTCAAGGTTACACAGCAAAAAAGCTGCAAGCCAGCTTTGAAGTGCAGATGGTGACAGTTTTATGATCGCTAGCAAAGCAAACAGAAAAGAAGTCATTAAGTAACATAACCCTAAAAAAAGGAGGCAGCAGTCTTTTTAGTCAGCATAAGGGCTCACTAAGACAAAAATCCCAAGAGGAAAATAGTCTCTGGGTTTTGAGAAAAAACGGTTCTTTTCAAAAGGGGAGTATTTTCCCTAAAACATGTATGGAGCAAGAAAGGGGAAACTATTCAGACTGTAAAATAAAATGGAGGAAAATGACCTGGCATTGTTAAAACGCAGCTGCATTCATACTCATTCACTGATGCTTTTTACATACTGTAAATGAGATCCTGAGGTTTGAAAAATATTAATTTCAAACAGACGTATCACTCCCAGTAATTTTTTCAGTCCCATCAATAGAAGTAAGCAGTCTGTGTGATGCAAGGTATTAATGAACACTTATTTCGTTCCAGCTGCGTTCCAGGCTCTTGGATTCCTTCTCAGCTCTCATTTTTCTCCTCTGTATTCATGACATTTTTAATGCTATTTTTAATAATATCTACATCTTGTAAAAAAGGAACTCAGGCAGAGCTTTATTACAGCTGTTTTGACCTTGCCTTAGAATTTGCAAAAAAGGCAAATCTGCCGAACGGTTTGAATTTAATCTGTACTGAGTTTTCATTAAAAGACAAAAAAAAAAAAAAAGCTTGGATTCCTTCTCAGCTCTCATTTTTCTCCTCTGTATTCATGACATTTTTAATGCTATTTTTAATAATATCTACATCTTGTAAAAAAGGAACTCAGGCAGAGCTTTATTACAGCTGTTTTGACCTTGCCTTAGAATTTGCAAAAAAGGCAAATCTGCCGAACGGTTTGAATTTAATCTGTACTGAGTTTTCATTAAAAGAAAAAAAAAAAAAAAAAGGTGGTTAAATTATCTGCGAGGGATAATTTAATCAGCTTTTGTCCTGACCATTGTTATTTTTATGTAAAATCATGCTTCAGAAAAGTCCTCTGAAGGCAGTAGGTTCAGGTTTGGGCTGACACACCAAGACATGTCCAGGATTGATCTTTCTCCTATTAATTTCACTTGAAGACAGAAGCAGGCTTCGGAGGGTAATGAAAAGGGAGGGTTATTAGAGACTGAAGCCAAGATGAGCTAGTGGAAGTGAGCATGACATTTTCTTAATGTCCGCTTATAATATCATTGACTTTGATCAAATTTATAAGGACCTCCTTTTCTTGAATAGTTAATTTCACAAAAAAGAGTACAGCACAAGAAGAAACAATATTTTAAAAGTCTGTTATACCGCTTGTTACTTCGGGCTGAAGAGCATATTTGATGATACGGAAATATTTTTATCTTTCAGGAAACACAAAATTGCTGAATAATGTTAAAATAAATAGTGTTACACAAATGATTTACAACGCCACCGATAATCATTACAGCATCTCTGATTATTAATGGGACATTGATGGGCCCCTGAAGAGTCTCTTGCTGAATCAGCTTTTGAAATAAATTGCTTTCCCTCCAGCCGCAGCCGCACCCCAGAGAAAGGGGAACCATGGCTTGACTGAGGTAATTGATTTAGGACAGCTAGCGGATGCGTGCAATGCACAACGTAAGATGCTTTGTGAGTTACTACATCTCTGTTAATGGAGTTTGTTTTCCATTAACGCAAAGCTATTTAGCCTTGATAAGTCTGCATACGTATTTCTCATACTCTTCGTATTTTCGATATTATTAATATTTCCTTACTATTCATATTTTTCAGGAATATTTTCCTGAGACTGTTAACTATTCTGCTTTTATTTATTGTTTTCCTCTTAATATCCCTGGATCACTGGAATACTGAAAGAGTAGCAAAGTATATGAAGCCGAGATGCAAGCAGATCCTCAAAGGAAACATTCAATATAAGTTCAAAGAGGCACTGTGTAATCAATCTTGAGAAAAAAAAAATGCAGGCAAACAAGAACAAAAGGGAGTCTAATAACTTTTCAAGACAGCTACTTTCATCAACTCAACAAGAGTTGTAATTCTGCCAATTAATAGTAAGGTCCATTAACTGTAAGCCATAAAAGCTATTTGCTATGCAAAGCACTCATTTGTCTCTGCTGGCTCTGACACTTCGTAGGGCGGTGTAGTAGGATATCCTACAAAGCAGGGACTGGTGATCTGTGGCGGGAGTGGACATAGTCTCCTAATGGTTTTACAGCATCATCAGTTGAACAAGCTCCCCTTTTAAGCATAAACACATAGAAGACATGATTCCAAGTTCATGAGGAGATTAAAAAATGATATACAGAAAGCTGTAATTAGTGATGGACTGTTGATTTACCAGCTGTACAATGCAGGGCACAGCTAGGACTAATGGAATGAAGCTAAGAGTCAAGAACCACGGGGTGAATATCTAGTCTGAAAGAAGAGAAGGTCAGCTCTCAAGGATAGTTGGGGTCCTACAAACAGGATTTTCTGAAATGTTTCAAAGTGTGCTGTACCAACCATTTTTCCATCACCTAAGGGTGAGCTAATTTTTATTTCTCCTGTTTGGATTCACTATAGACACATACTTTTTACAGGCCCAGAAAGAAAAACCCTTACAAAGTAAAAATAAGCTCTCCTGGATAAAAATAAAGGGGTAAGGAATAGTAACATGTTGCACAGTGCCAGGGCATTTATGCAGGTGAGTTCTGGGAAGTCCATATCTGTTTTCTCACTCTACTGAGCCCATAAATAGACATGGATATTGAAAGATCCATTGTAACTATGTTTGACTGCTCCCAGCCTGATAGCCTCACTCCATCTGATTTGTCTCCTGTAGTATCTTGGGTAAAGTTTACCACCACAGACTGAAATCATCCACTTCCTACTGACTTTCAGCAAGAGGTTATCACCTAGCTCCCCTGTGTGCCTTTAGAAACCTCTCTCCTCGTCCATGGAAGCACACAAAAGAGTGAGTGCATCAGTGTTGTACTCCACGAACATCTTTGACTTTGGGAAAGTCAGGAGGACAGTTAGACACAACCAGAGCATGAAGATAAACTGACTGTCATGTGGCTTTGGCTTATATTTGAACCTCTGTGATTTGCCTTAGGTATGAAGATACTTGGAGTGACACATGGATATGCAAAACTTCAGAACCAAACCCAGCCTTGTTCAAGATCTTGGAATGTCCCAGCAGCATCCCACCTCTTTGGACAGACTTTAGCTGCAGTCTAGGGTGTAAGGTAGGCCAAGGGAAGAATAATGAAGGAGATGGCTGTGGTGAAAGGGTTAGTTACATTAAATGATTTTCCATTATTTTTTATTCAACTCTAAAAATCATGGTGGGTGCCACTTGAAAATATGCTCCTGGAATTGTTAGGAGGCATATTACATAGAAAACAAACATGGGGAGTACAGTCAAAAATGAATGAAAATATAAAAAAAATGAAAGATTCCCAGTCTTTCAATCATAAAAGTATGCATAACTCATCAGAATAAAACTTACAGGAACAAGTTAATTACTGACCTCAGTGCCTGCCTCACAGGCATCAACTTCTCTGTACGCACAGCCATTTATCAGCCTGCTCTTAAGTTGCAGTCCTTTCTTGGCAGGGACCAAATGTGTGTGTAAATTTGCACAACAAGAAGCACAAAATGCTTCTGAACTTTCCCTGGCCCCAGTGTATGAGGCCTTCACTTTGGAGTCCTATGACAAGTGCACTGTTATATCCTGTTACGTGGCAGGGGAGTGACACAAAGACGATGAGACAGACTCCTTTCTTCCCAGCACTTGCCAAAGAGTACATTTTTCAGTTGAGATGCTCCTCTCCAATTCCTCAACCCCAGCTGATAGACACAGCTGGATCTCAAGTTAGCCTTATCCAGTGGACTTGGGGTCTGGTGTCCCAGAGTGTAAGAAGCTGAGATATAAAAGCTTGAGGTATGGAGGTAAAGGTAGGAGAGCACCAGAAGAAAATTAAATGCATGAATCTCATATCATTCAGATGAGGTGAGGCAGATTTTTATTGAGACCAGCCTTCAAAAATATATGTAAATTAACTTCAAATTGAAAAGTTCACTCTAAAATTGAATAGGGAGACTAGTGATTGAGACACGGAAAATGAGGCCAAAATGACATCGAGAGATCTCTTAATGTACTCTCCTGTGTCAAGGCTGAATAAATGAGAGATATACAAATATGGATTGACGTATGTTTGGTTATTTTAAGGTATTTAATCTAAAGCCTCTAGAGAATTCTAGAGAATTCTCTAATCAGAGAATTCCACAGTTTCATCTTCCATTCTTGCCTAGTGTTTGTTGTCAGAAAGTTTATACCAATGTCTAATGTAACTCTTCCATGATGTAATTTTAGCACATTCTTTTCTCCTGCTATCCACAGTGGATATGGAGAACAGATGACAACCTGTGATTATCTGAAGGTTTCTCACGTCTCTCCAGTCAGTCATTCAATAAATCAACCCCCTAGCTCTTTCAGTCTTGCCTCACAGGGCATGTTTTCTAATTCTCTGGTCATTTTCCTTTCTTTCTTTTGGATTGCCTCCACATTTGCTGAAGCTCACTGCACAGACCTAGACACGCAGCACTCAATAGCAAAGCCGCATGTTTGCTTTTACTGTAACAGTATGACATTGTTGATACATATTCCACTTGTGAGTCACTGTAACCTCAACATCTTTTTCAGCAAAACTTCTGCCTAGTCAGCTGTTTCCCATTCTGTGTTAGTGCACTTGATTTTTCCAGATTAAGTGCAGACCTTGCATTCTCCTTTTTGAAGTTCCTCCTGTTTTTTTTTTCTTTTTGACCAGCTGTCCCATGTGTCAGAATCATTTTGATTGCTACTCCACTAGGTTTGTGACATCTGCAGATGTGCTAAACGTACTTCCTACTTCATCATCCAGGTCACTGAAGTAAATAGGAAACATTACCAAACTCATGACACATCCCTGGAGAATCTTTGCCAACAGTTTTCCATTGTAACATTGAACTTTTGGTAACTACTCTCTGATCACTGCTTTCCAAACAATCTTCTCCAGCTTCTTAAAAGAATGTCATTCAGACACATCACATAACAATGTAAAAAAACCTCTGTTTCTGCCAACATTTTCAAGGGAGATGAAGTTAAGCATTTCCTTAAAACTCATGTTTATATTAAATTTAATTACTTATCTCTTGCATCTAGTATAGAACACTTACGTTTGCACGAGAGACACAAAACGGTGTTTAAGAATAGTCAGTGAAAGCCAGGCATTTCGGACACGAGGCAGGCAAAATTTGGATTTTCAGTCCTGTAAGGTCTTTAGATTTTGAGTGTCAGTAAGTAATTTGTATTTGAGTGTTTTCTTACATGATTGAAGGTCAACATCACTTTTACACAGATTGGAAGGCCTCCTTCCATCTCTAATGCTCCAAATTATCACTTCCTTATGCTTTCCCAGTATCCCTCAGTAATGTATCTGGCAGTATTACATTAATTGAGAATATTAGCCCAAAGCTGAGCAATGAGTTAGATGATACTACAAGATTTTGCCTAGGCTGTATCAGGAGTATGATTATTAAATTCTTTGGCAGCTCCAGCCACTATAGACTGAGCTCCTCTTTTGAGCAGCCCTCTGGTGAAAGAAGATGCCTTGAATAAGGCTGAGCTGAATGAAGACCAAGATTAAAAGCAAAGTTATTTCCTGCTTCAGAAGTAATAGTGACTGTGCCTTGATCAAAAAAGCCACTAGATATTAATTTTGAAAAATGATCTTGACAAAAGTTAGATCTTCATCCAAGTATTAAAATAGTTGAAAGACCAGCTTTCTAAAAATAAATAGAGATGAGATGGGTATTTGAAAACCAACCAACTTTTTTACAAGGCAAAGCTTTATGCATAATTAATATGTCACTGGGGGATTTTTCAGCAAATAAATACAAAGCTAAACTGTTTAATTATCAAGATAATTTCAGCAACTTATTAATGCTTCTTCTGGTAGGACAGACTTCCGCAGTAGGCTGGAACGTTGCTGAAATTAGCTAAAGCTGAGATACAGCTGATAGTTTAAAATGTATAGCTTGCAAACAAGAGAAAAAAAAATAAGGCTTATTTTCATAGATATGCTTTTAATCTTGAAAAATATAATCTTTCTTTGTAATGAATTTTGGAAGTGCTGTATTTATTTGATTTCTTTTGTGAAGTATATTCTTTAACTGTCCTTAACAACAGAGCTTCAGCATGTGCATTCTCTAGCTTTTGTTTTTTCTTTTTGGCTGAAGCTAATACAATTTATCTATGTTTTACGTTCAAAAGCAAGGGAAATCATGCTCTTCCTCAAAACACAATGCACATTGCATTATGCAAGGTTGAAAAGCAATCACCGTGTTAGATTTCCATCTTGCACCTTCTATCCTAAGCCTCCTGTTGTCTCCAATTACACTTGTGTACCCACAAAGCATGAAGCATGAGTCTCTTCAGATATCAGTCATGAGTTCAGTTCCGCTGATTGCAAAGCTCCTTTGCCCTTGCATTATCGTAGGACCTTTTGGCTGAGCTACATGGGGTTTTAAAAGTTCTACCTGTGCTTTCCATGTCAGTACACTCATTTTTTTTTGCAGGTTGAAACCTTATATTAAAAGAGCATGAAAAGTATTATTGGTTGTGGGTGGGTGTGATGTGGTGGGGTGTTGTGGTTTTTGTTTTGTTGTTTTTGTTTTGTCGTTGGTGGTTTTTTTTGGTTGGTTGGTTTTGATTTGGTTTGGTTTTTTTTGAGGTTGGACTCGATGATCTCAGACGTCCCTTCCAGCCATGGTGATTCTGTGATTCTGTATGGTTTTCTGTGGGTCTTAGCTCTGCCGGAAAGCTGCGTGGATGCCTACAGTCTTCAGGGAAGATGCCTACGGTTTCCATTCTCATATACAATTCATACACAATTGCCCCAATGCACAAGCAAATCTTATCCATGCAAACCCGAATAGGCAAGAGGCGTCGTGCTGCATTCTGAGTGCTCCGTGTGTCAAAAGGAACAGGAGTGCAAACTCCCAACGGTAATTAAGCCTTGCTGGGAAATCGAGCATATGTCATATAGAATAGGCTGTCTCTTCTGTTTTCCTTCACTCCCTTCCCCCCTCAGCCCCATTTTGGGTAGAAGAGAATCAAAATACAGATTGAGGGGGATATTTTAAGTCGATCTTAACAGCTGCTTTTCAGTTGTAGGAAAATCTGTTGTTTGTATAACAGCATTAGAGGAGGAATTCTTAACTGATACAGGAGAGAAAGAAAAGCCACGACAGCAAGACAGAACAAAAACCTGTCAGAATAAAGAAATCTTAGTCTAGCCACAGAAAGGGCAGTTGGGAGGCTCTATGAGAGAAAGAGAGTGGCAGAGCCCTTATGCAGTGTAGATGCTCAGGGACACAGTGCAGAAGGGAGAAATAGAGGCTATTTGCTAGTTCAGCTTCAGCCGGAAACGGAGATGGCTGTCTTTCCTACCATACATCAAACTGAGCTCCGGAACTCCAGAGCAGTTCAATACAGACTGTCTGCAGCTATGTCTTTTTGATTCTCTTTTTTTCAACCAATGCCTCATGGGAAACCTCCTCCACCTCCCAAAAAAAAGAAGTCAGTTTAGAAACAACTGTCATTACATAGCATATTTTCCTCATTATAAGGTACTTAAAGAACAAGAAAAAGCCATCTGCTGTAACTTGGCTGCCCTTTCCATTTTAGGTTAATCCACATTTCTGGCTTTTTCATCATCATTCCCAATTAAATCCTTCTGCAAAACAAATTTGGATGGTTTTACAAATTTTATTTAAACCTTCTTATTCAGTTCCAGTCCTTTTGGCAAGGTATCTGACAATATCATCCTATCTTATATGAAATATTTCTGCCTAAACTTTGTACACATAACTGATTTTCCATTTTTAGGTCAATCTCTGGGGAAAAGGACTGCAAAGTCCCATGTGACTAATAGCCCCAGCTTTGTGCTGGATGCTGAAGTACAATAGCATCGTAGCATATCTTCAGTTTTAAACACTTCCTTGTACAGAGTTCTTGTGTGGAGTTTTCTGTCCATTTGTGTGGAGTTTTCTGTCCATTTCCATTTCTTGGAGGCTACTAGAAGAAGCTTTTGTATTGGGCTTTGTACAGTCAGAGAATTGCACCGTGTCCTGTCTCTTGGGGAGATGGCTGATTTTTATTCTGCCTAGTTCTATCTATTGTGCCTTAATCTAATACAGAAGTAACTGTGTAGAGAGCAGAATGATGGGAAATGCTTGCCCTGGAGTTCTAATGCTGTCTCTCCTATTTCAGTCTTGTTAATGAACAGCAAAACAAAACAACAAGCCGACAAGTCTGAGCTTCTCTTAGATATCACAGCAGGCACATGGAATGGCTTCTCCCAGGCATACTGATCGCTTTTACCACATTTATAGTGCTCTAATAAACGCTTCTTGGAGCCGCTCCAGGCAATTGTAATTAATTCTCTGTGGGATGCTCATAGTGGTCACCCCGGATCAGAAAGGTCAGGACTTTGTCTGTGCCTTTACAACATCAGTAAAAATTAAATACCCACTTTCCCCAAAGGTCATCACAAGCCGAATACACGAAACGATCAATCTCAATCAGTTTCCAGTTCCCTGCTGTTTCTCATTATTTTTGCAGCTATCCTAAAAATTAAAAGTAAACACATCAACAAATCAAAGCAGAAGCCGTTTTGGTGTTGATCTCTCCCCTACGCAAGCAACTGATGAAGATACAAACAGGAAAAGTGAGAGAGGAGCCCCCCCCCCCCCCGCTCAAAACACGTGGAGCGCCATTCACCTATGGGCACTCTGCCTTTAATTAATCTCCCTGCCTTCTTAGGGTGGCTAAAAGAGGAAAATCCCGGCTGGCAAACATCTGTTGCACGGCGCAAGCAGCAGTAATTCAAGGTAAACCTGAAGGGAAAAGGCTTCCCCCGCGGAGGGCTCAGCGCGGCCGCCCCTCAGCACCACGGACAGCGCCCGCCCCGCACCCGCCGCCGGCGGCAGCGGCACCGCCACCCCGGGACCCCGGGACCCCGGGAGGGGAAGGGAGGGCCCCCCCCGGCCCCCCCCCCAGCTCGGGGACTGCTGTCCCCGCGGGGACCCTCGGGCCTGGCCGCCCCCTCCCAGCCCTGACCCGCCTGGCAGCTCGTCGGGAAGGAGCAGCAGGCTTCATAGAATCATGGAATCGTCTAGGTTGGGAGGGACCTTAAAGATCATCTAGTCCAATCATCAACCTAACTCTGACCAAAAAAAATAAATAAGAAAAACAAAACAAACAAACAAAAAACCACCACTAAACCATATTCCTGAGGACCATGTCAGCCCGTCTTTTGAACACCACCAGGGATGGTGCCTCAGCCACTTCCCTGGGCAGCCCATTCCAATGCTGGATAACCCTTTCCGTGAAGAAATTTTTCCTAATACGGCTTGGTGACACGTGTCTTGATTTAGTGTGTTTTATAGCCAGGGCTCCGCTTTATTTCCTATCACTTGTCACGCCCTTTGAAAATGGCAGTGTGAAACTGGTTGTGAGTTTTCTTTAGGTTGTTTTTCTTTCTTTTGTTTTTGTTTTATCATAGAATCATGGAATTGCCCAGGCCGGAAGGGACCTCCAAAGGTCATCTAGTCCGACCTCCCCGCAGTCAGCAGGGACACCCCCAACTAGACCAGGTTGCCCAGGGCCTCATCGAGCCTCACCTTGAATATCTCCAGGGATGGGGCCTCAACTACCTCCCTGGGCAACCTGTTCCAGTGCTCCACCACCCTCACAGTAGAGAACTTTCTCCTAATCTCCAATCTAAATCTGTTCCCCTCCAGTTTGAAGCCATTGCCCCTTGTCCTGTCATCACTGGAGGCCTTTCTAAACAGGCTCTCCCCAGCCTTCCTGTAGGCCCCCTTCAGGTACTGGAAGGCTGCTATTAGGTCTCCCCGGAGCCTCCTCTTCTCCAGGCTGAACAACCCCAGCTCCCTCAGCCTGTCCTCGTAGCAGAGGTGCTCCAACTTCCTGATCATCCTCGTGGCCCTCCTCTGGACCCTCTCCATCAGGTCCATGTCCTTCTTATATTGAGGGCTCCAGACCTGCACACAATACTCCAGGTGAGGTCTCACCAGAGACCAGTTTTGTTTTAACACTGCATATCTTGGAGCCTGGCAGTTTTGCAAAGGAGAAGGAGGGAGGAAGTCCTTCACATGAGGAGAGCACAAAAATAAAGAAGAGAAATAGAGCGGTGTGCGCCCGTCCAAGAGAGGAAGCATTGGCCAAAGTTGTGCCAAAATAAAAACGGTTTTGGACCATCTCAACCACTCAGCTGCTCAAAACTATGATCTTGCTGAGGGGAAGAATGTCAGCCACATTTTTCTCAGTGATACTGGTGTATATGCAGGTGGCTTTTTCAATATCACTGGTTTTGCTTTCCTGTGTTTGCCGGAGAGGTCAAGTTTTTTTTCTTTAAAAAAAAAAAAGAAAAAAAAAATTAAATTTTACAGCAAAATATTTCCTGCTTCTTCTACTGTATTGTTCCTTTATCTGACAAATATTAGTTCCTTTCCTTGGCCGGGTGGAAATCCTGAACACAATATTGCTTCTTTCAGAAGCCATGTAATTTTGCTTGTAAATGTCAGGTCCCGTTGTTCGGCATCAGAAGTGCCTGTGTCAGGGTCAAGGCAGCCAGGTCGGCTTAAACAAGTGCAAGAAACAGTCTCCAAAGACTATCAGACACTAGGTCTGATTACATTGCTAATTTCCCTTGGGACACTCTCCATCTCTGCTCATAGGCTTCTCCCAAACCCCTCCGAAGTCTTCATCTCAGCCTCTTCTTACATCAGTCTCTGCCTCCCTCTCCTCCACCCTATCCTCACTTGTGTGCATCATCTCTCACACTTCGTTTGTGTGTTTAGTCATCGTGCACCCCCGTTAAGCCAACCAAGGAACAGAAAGTGTTCAAGCTTCACTGCCCCACTTCCATCAAAAAGCCAGGGAACCAAACTAAGGCAGATGCCATCACATGGTAGGAAAACATCCTACAGGATGTTTCCGGGGTATTTCTCTCATATTTTACTTACCTCGACTGCAACTCACTGGGCAGTCAGACTCTGAACAATACAATCTCAGTATATCTTTGGCTGCTGCTGAAACACAAATGAGAAGAAATTATCTATCTTCATCCTGTACACAAGATAATTTCACTTTTGATCAAATAGTGGTCTTGTAAGAGATGCAGACAGATGGTGGGCTCCGGCTGGTGTTTATTATATGAAGTGCAACAACTCCTGTGATGCAGCCCTCCCTCTCTACTCTATCTATGTATTGATTCCCATCACATAATTAAATTGTGAACTCTGAAAGGGAAAGCCATCCTTCATTTCAAGTACTGATCAGCGTCTGGCCCACCAGGGCTCTGAGCCCTTATTAGATGCCTGGTAATACTGCAATGCAAGTAGTAAGGGAGCTGCATCTGCCTTCTCGCTAGCCCCAAGACTCCACACTTGGCTAATGCAGGGGATCTTATATATCCAATAACACAATAGCCAGAGTGACAGATCATTACTGTGCTATTGTGCCAGAAGTGTTGTTATGAGTATAAAGGATTGAGCCGGTTATTAATCATCTGAAAGCGGTTTACACGGGCACAAACATAAATCACAGCACTCTATCCAGTTGGGTAATTGCATTCTGCCACAATAAATTCTTTCTAAAATTTCTACCAATAACAGTATTTTTCACTTCCAGGCCTAAACTTTGCGCTTTGTTGCTTTACACCACTAAATAGCTGATGTATTTCTCTTCCGAGGTGATCAATTGCCTTCTATGGAAATTCAGATGTACACAGAGCTGCACTATATTCTTGATGTAGCCATCAGAGAACTCCATAAAGCCCTTTCTTCATATTAAATTATGTATAAATGCACGATTTTCTTACTCTAAAGAAAATGTGTTAATGACATCTAGCAACAGAGATCTTTAGGCAGCCTTTTTGAATGCCAAAATAGTAAATGTTGACTCCAAAATCATATTTATCCCATGATGTCATCAAATCCAAAAGCAGCCAGGAAAGAGAGAAAATACTCTAATCTCCTCTTAATGCACCTTTCAAAATCGCAACACAATTTGGACAGTTCTGATTATAAAATAGCAATGTCATTTGCAACTGGCTATTTATTATTTAGTATACAGGGCTACATAGCTGTGCATTCCTTTATAATACATGAAGGGAGCTTTCAATTAGTAAAGCAGGAAAGATTTGGCCCTTTAGGCAGCCACGCTTGAGGCCGTTTGAAAAGCTTTGCTGAACAGCAGTTTCTGAAGACCTGTGCTGCTATTCATAGCTACCACTTAGGATTTGTTCCTCAGAGAGGGCAATTCCCCTTAACCACAGTAAAGTGTTTATGTCCAAATGAAAATGACATATTGGAGCACGCTGTGCTGGTGGCAGTGCAGGTCATTTCCTTTATTAAAAAAAAGATAATAGTAATAAAAACTGCATGCCGGTAGCCTTATGTAAGCCCCGGTGCACTCTGCAAACCAGCTTCCAAAGAGAGGATAATAGACCATCTTTTCAAAACAATGTCTTGAAATTATGTATAACACCTGATATCATCAGTTTTGCAGCTATCTTTGGAAGCTTCTCTGGTTTAGCAGCAAACTAAAGAGATAAGCAAACACATAGTAGGATCCGCATCGTTGCTTGGAAACAATCAGTTTGGGAATGGCATAATCCTATTAGTCTAAAGAAGACCAAAATTTTAATAGACTTCATGCAATTCAGATGCAAAGTCTTCCTCTCAAATCAAATTTTACTACACATATGTAACAGTTTTCCTCTTTTCTTTTTCCTCCCTACTAAAGGGCATACATAAATGTCTCATGGCATTGCAACAAAGAGTAATGATATGCTAAACCTGTATTGATTTGCTTGGCATTCTCCTAGACTCCCCACTCCCAAAACACGTTCATTGGGTTACACACTCGTGTTTGCAGTATAAAAAATACATTGCATTCTAAAGAGAAGACTGAAGATCTGAAGGGACTGCTAATGGAATATAGAGGTTCAGATTATTCAAGCTGGGCTTGGCACAAGAGCACATCTGGGAGCACAGGAGGGATGCTCACACCACAGTTTTAGGAACTCAGTTAGTTAACATGACTGATTAGAGTCCTCCCATTGTGAATGGGGAAACACCAGCATCTCCTGTAACTGAGCCAGCGCAAGGGTCTAACTTACTGTCCTACTCTTTCTTTGTTGACTACAGAAGGAGCCCAGCTACCTGAAAAGATCACCGAAGTTGAGCAGAGCAGTCTCAAGCCTACTCTGAAGCATTCTCAGCTGCCTGAGCATCCCTGGTTGATGCCCTGGGACTGCTGCAGCATGGAGAAGCCCTGTGCTCATGCTGCCAGGCCAGCCTGGAGGGTGCTGGAGCATGACTCGGTTCCTCAGCTCCAAGATGCAGGCAGTTCCAGTGGTGACTCCTGAAGACAACTTTCCAAATTCAATATGGTGCAGAGCATCAAGAAAGAAATAGAGGATGACGCCTTAGTCTTCTATGGCTAGAATTCTGTTTTCAGAAGTAGTACTGAACTACGCACTGACATCTGTCTTTATTCAGAGGAGCTCTCATTTACATGCTGAAATCCATCACTGAAGAAGAAACTTGTGTAAAATGTCCTATACACACGTGCTTTCCCGGTGAGAATGCCTCCTGCCTCGTGGTCATGGCTGCTGGCCTCATCCCAGCCAAGAATGATAGTCATCTAACCTTACTGGATCAGTGTGAAATTTGTTTACTGGCCACGGGCAGCTCCTTCTGAACAGATACTGGGATCAGAGCTACTACAACAACCCAGATTCATTCCATACCTGGTCAGCAGCAAGGAAAAGAATGGGAACAGCCTTACAAACAGACCTGCTTTTTCACCCCAAGACACTTCTCTTCGAGGCAGGGTTGACACACGCAGGGCAGGAATAATGCCGAGGCACCTACTGATGTTGCCTCGTCTGAACTCCATTCTCTCAGGCTGTCGAGCAAGCCTGCGCTTTCAATGGGTACAATATTCCCATTAAAAGCCTGAATTGTAAAAGTACAAATGGGAGATGATTCTCAAAAGGCATTTATATAGCCAGCAGAAAGCTTCGTGCCAATTGCTTAGAAAAGCTTTGAAAGTTTTCCAAGACAGCACAACACAGGCCCGGATCACTCCTACCGGTTTAGCTTCATAATTGCCTTCCCTTTCAAGACTTATTTTTGTCTTCAGCCCAGTGCCTCCCTCCCCACCGCCCAAGTCCCCTCTCACTGCCAACATCCTTCAGAAAGGGCTGAATAGAGCTTCCCTTCCCACCCCACGGACATGACCTGGCTGTGCCACAGGTCACCATGGGCAGAAGCACAAGGTGCACTTACCCAGCTGTGCCCAAAAAATATTTCCAAAATGCCCAGCAAGAAGTATTTAGGGAGAAAGTCCAGCTCTTGGGCACAACGCAGCACAGCTGGCTGCCACCTCCTGAAACCTGGAGCCGTGCCCCAGTGTTTGACAATTTCTGCTTTGCCAACACCACTCTCGTGAAGCCTAACCTATTCTGTCATCAAGGATTACGCGACCAGCGGAGAAGTGGAAATATTTGTGTTTCAGCCAGCCCCTCTGAGTGTTGGGTTTTACTGAGACAGGTTTCTGCAAGTAACTTGAATAAAAGATCATACTCTAAGCTCTAACACAAGTTCCCGGAGTTTCCCAGAAGCACTTTTTCACCTGCATAATGCCTGTCCTCAGTCAGTGCTGAAGATCCCATGAATTTTTAAATGCTGTATTTGAATCGGAATTTTTCTAACCTCCTTTGCTGCCATTTCTGCACAGGTTGCAGCAAAGATAGTCTGACCTGAGCTCTCTGAGACTGTCCTAGAGACCTTTGCCTCCTTATTAACAGTTCTGCTGCTGTCTAAACCTCCTGGGCACTTGTATATTTCCACTTCAAGATCTCCAGTGGTGCCGTCCTCACTCCTACATCCAAGCACTGAGAAAATTTTGAGCTAGCTACTTCAGAAATGCAAATCAGTGGATGAGAAGATAATAACCTTTTCTCATTTATGTTCCTTAACTACTTTTTCTGCTAGTAAAAAATCTGCTCTTTTCCCTTGTCTTTTCTACACCTTCAACACTTGAATCATTAGTCTACTTCTTATTTTGTCCTCTTTGATTTTTTTTTATATATTGTTCACACATTTTTATCTTAGAAATACTTCCCTGGTTCTTCAGTGTCTAACCATGAGATTATTACATATATATTTATAAGTATATATATGTGTGGGACACAGCTGTTTATGCACCTAACTGGTCCTGATGGTCAGCTTTTGTGGGGAGAGGACAACATAGTGTGACAGTAATGATGTCAAAGTAGCTCAACACCCATTTTCATTTTTTTCTCTGGCTTTTAATTGCCAAAATCTGCAACAGCCTTTCTACTCTGAAGTTGTAGCCCACCCTCCCAGTCCCCATGCAATATATCTGCAAGCAGGAGGGGCATCTTTCAATTCCACGTGGGATCTGAGCTCTTTCCTGTTTGCCCCTCCAAGGAGCCTGGGTTTGTGATGACTATGGGTGCAGTTCATGTGGAAATGTCTACAGTCATTACAGCATGTATTTTGGGAACCCAGGGCCACCACAGAGAGCAGAGGCTGTTGTCAGCAAGGGGACACAGGTGAGCCAGCAGCATGGAGCCCAACTGGGAGAAAAGGGGAACGGCCAAGGAAATTAGCCTTGTATTCCCAAGGGAAAAATTGCCTTTCCAGTAAGGCTGGAGGCAGCAGATCGTGGCAGAAAGCAAGTGTCCACGTGCTGAGGAGTTAAGAGCTTGCCTGTTCGTCACAAAGCATGATGAAGCTGAGGATGAAGAATGAGACACAAGCACTAAGCTTTCCTGAGAGGCTTAAACATTTCATAGCCCTGTAGCCCTGTAAATACAGCACTGCCTCTGCTTGTAACGGGACATTATGTGCAGTGCTGAGTTTGCAAGGTCTCAGGACTGAGGTTCATCAGGCTTTTTTTGTCTGAAGTCATCTTGACCTGCCTAGAGCTTTGTTTAAAGTCTGGTTAGCTGTATCTGCATTTCTTTCTAATGACCAGGCAGCTATGCCTCATTTGTTTTCCTTTTGCTTATTTTTGCATGCTATAAGCATAATGTTTACATTGACAGCAGCAACAACTAGCTCTTCCGTGCAGAAGGAAACCTTGGTGCCTCATAGGATGAGGTGGGGCAGAGGAAGGCAGGCTGGGCATGACAGCAGGGGCCTTGAACATCAGGACACAGGACACGGTGTACAGGTGTGGGATGATAAGAAAAGGGGCAGAGGCCAACATGGCTGAGCCCAGGGCTGCAAAAAACTCACCAACAGTTAATTAAAGAAATTAAGACCTGGGAGCTGGACAAAGCATGTTTCAGGGGTAGCAAACAGAGCAAAGAACAAGTATCTAACATAAGTAAAAGGTATCATGCATGTAAATTTGGTTCCAACGAAGAGTGGCAAATCAAGGTGTGAACCAAATTAGCAAACTTATAGAAATGATCCCAATTGGCTTCTACAAGGAGGAGGAAGAAACCATCAACCTGGTGAAAGACTCAGGGGGGCTGAGGCCATCAATCTGAGCACCCAGAAGGGCAGTGGAAGGGGTTGCAAAACACTGGAAAAAGAAATTTAGCTGTATCCTTACTAGTGAATTTTTTCTATAGTATTACTCTGTGCTTTTTTTTTTCTTTTCCTATAATAATAAGATCCGGATTAATAAGAATTCTTTGATTAGATCATTGAGATTTCAATTGTGCTAACAGTACATTCTTAGTATGAAGTAAGTTTCCTTTTTGCCCATAACAAGATTTTGAGCTTAACACATTGAATTAATCCCCGATGCTTTGGGAACTGAGGCAATTTCTGCTTTCTCTCTCTCTCTGTTAACAGCTACGCACAGCAGACACCTGAAGGCACTAACATTCTCACCGTTCTCCCGGAGCAATGTGAGTAAGAGCAGGAGAGGGACGCTGGGAGCCGCAGAGCATCCATTACCGCCACTCAGCCAGAGTCGCAGCTTCACCGAGGCCCTACGTAGCCTCCCTAGTATAAAGGATTTCTAATTCCTCTAAGAAACATTACTCTTTCACATGACTCTGCAGCGCAGGCAGATCATTCCCACCAACTCCTAGCAGCTCTGTGCTGTGTGTTTAAGTGTGCTCCCCCTGCTTTTCTGAGTGTGACGGAACGAGGTCCCAAAAACTGTGAAAACATCCCCAGCATCTCTGTTTCTGTACTGTGGCAAAGGGGCTGGAGCACTCTGTTAAGACAGTCTTCAGCCAAGCATTGCAGAGCAGAAGAAAGCCCCAGCTGATATTGGACATGTAGAATCCATTATACCAGCTTCTTGCCCACAGAGGAAGAGCTAGCTCTTAACTGTGCTGGTTTTATGGTCATTTTGCCTGAGGTGAGCAATTTAAAGCAGGTGAAGCATCACCAAGAAATGAGGCCAGTGACCTGGAGTTTCAGAGGGATTTGAGCATCTAGATGGAAGCACAGCCTTGCTGAAACTACCCCACACTCCTCAGGACACTCCTCCCTCTACTAGTGACTGCTTGGAGTTGCTTTTCCCCTGGTTGTTTCAGCCCTTCCAACGTTTGCTCAGAAAGTACCAGATGTCTGCTGAAATGGATGAATTTAGGAGATGAAATGCCAGCATTTCCTTCTGTAATCATCGGGATAATCCACTGGATTTCCAAAGCTGCTACCTGCAAGTCTCTCTCAATATCGGGAGCTCCAGTGGGAATTCAGTGCCCCTGAAAGTCCGGCAAGGAAAAATAAAAAACAGGCTACAAACAAACTGGAGAGGATATTGGAAGAACAATTCTCACGAGAGATGCAATATGCCCTGGAGAAGAGGATGCCCAGTCTGACTGCTGTACAGATTTTTAGGTTGCTTTAAAAAAAAAAAAAAAAAAGGGTAACTACAAAACTACAAATACGTTAAAAACAAAACCAAACAAAACCAAACCAAAAGGTTTCATTGGCAGATTAGCACCTAAATCCTTTGCAGTATGAGTGAATTAAAGAAGAATTTGAGTGAGGAAAGGACAGTTGTTGGGGACAGGAGATCAATCCCCCATGCACAGTGTATATGCCTTTACAATGTGCGTGCGTTTTCTTTGTGTTTCCCAACTTTCTCTCTGCCCTCTAATTTAGGGTTGCATGTTCCAATAGTAAACATCCCACAGCTGCAGAAAGGAAGTCAGAGACAGCCTGTAATTTGCTGCCAAACATCACTCTGAAGAAGTTTGCAATTTGTGATAATGGTATTGTTCCTTCAATTCTTCTCTTGTAGCTCATCCTTCGTTACACACAACGCTTTACAAAGCCGCCTGTGTTGAGCAGCATTAGCCCCTCAAGCAAGAGATTACAGTAAGAATATTTAAAATTTTATTACTGCAGCTATTTTTTTAAGTCCCTCCTGGCGGTAAGTACAAGGTATGAGCGGGTGGTGCCAGGAAAAATCATTCTTGTTTGTATGAGGCAACAAATAAACCCTACATGTCTAATACAGTTTGACATACTAAACCCTCAGTGCAATTAGTCCTTAGATTAGCAATTTTATAACTCGGCTGTTCAGCAGTGACTCAAACCTGTTGTGTGCCATCTTTCAAGTAACGATATAAATAGCTTCAGCAAAGCAAAACAGAGACCTACAATTTATTGTTTCAAAAGGTACTTTTCCACTCCAGATCTTTGAGCTTTTTCCTGATAAAACTGCCTGAAGTTGATTTGGATTAAATGGATGGGCTTTACCCAAAGCAGTTTGAAGATCAGCTGAGAGTGTATAATCTGTGTCAGCCCTGAATGGACTGGGAAAGCGTATCCACGCCCAACAATAGGCCATTTCTCTGCTAAAGAATTTGCACTTTACTGCTTTTCCAGGCAAGATATGCACCATCTCTTACCTCTAAGGGGGGGGTGGGGGTGTGCACAGAGGAGAATCACGCAGGCAGGATTCAAAGCAGACGGTTTTGCTCTTTCTTTAGGCTAAAGGCTGAGGTCTGCTTCTAATTATGATACTGGTCAAATCCAAATAGGATTCAGATTTGTGAAATCCAAGGGGTTTGTTTGTTGGTTTTGTTTTTTTTTTAATTTATTTTGATTTGTGATATTGGTCTTGTTGAGCTTTCCCACCAATGACTCCTTCCAGAAACATTATTTAGTGTCGCCAAGGGCCTCCTGAGGCGGGGGGAGCGCTCAGCTCTGCTGCAGAGCTATTATTCACAGACCACATGCAATTGCTCAGGAGCTGTGACACTGTATTTGGCTCCCAGAGCATTCCTGTGCTTCTGGATTGCATCAGTACCCAACGTGTCCTCTGGATTGTTATATTTAAATGGTTAAGCTTTTTCTCTTCTGTGTTCCAGTATGCTCATTTCTTCTCCCCAACCGGGATGCACCTTTCCTCTAGAGAAATAATATTCAGTGCCTCAAAATTTTCTTGTGCTGTGGAAATACACTGCTTCCTTTTTGAAGACTCCCTGTTTTACCATAAAATATGATTTTACCCTCTGGGTTTATGAACTCATTTTACACTGTAGCCCGGTCTGCACTGCCTTATATCCCATGTCTTTCTTCGCACCTTAGTATGATGAGAAAAAGGGAGCCGTGCAGGTTAAATCGCTCATCTACTTCATGGAGAACTGACCCAAACTAATGGGTTGTACTCTTAAACATGGCCTCTGTTCAGCAGATTAAAGTTTTTCTAGCTCTGGTAATATATATCAAAAGGAACAGGGCTCCTGGGAGGCCACCATGGTAGACTCTACTTGAGCTGGTAAAACAGAAACAGGAGTACAAATTATCTACCTTTTTCATACCAATCATTAGCTGGATTTAGTTGAACACCAGGTCAATAAGGGCTTGTGATCTGATAGCTTCTTCAAGTGGAATGAACTTAGACTAGGCAGTCAAGTTGATAAGGCATTTGTGAATTTGGATTTATTTTTCAAGAACAATTTTGATAAGGTTTTGTAAAGCTAATGCGACCCTAATGATGTCAAATATAGAGGTGATATAATTGGAAGGTAGTTCATAGTTAATCAATATCATAAAATTCTCCAAATGCTTTGATGGATACATCGTAGTATATCGTTTTTAATAAAAACAGAAATTAGGTTGCTTGAGAAAAAAGCATATTTTCAGAGCAATTTTTTGGCTGATTTTTTTTTTTCAAAATGCATTGCCGTCTTGTTCTGCCAAGATGAGAAGTTCAACTGCACAAAAGAGAGAGACTGCCACAAGGCTGTGCTTTGTGGGAGAGCTTAAAAACTTACTCACAGAAAATGCTTGCTTTGCTTCCTGATTTCTTCTCAAAGAAATCTGTAGCCTCTGTCAGTAATTTTTGTGTGGTTGGTCAAGAGAAATCTAAGCATAAGTGTTACCCAGGCCCTATCTCATTGTAGTGTAACAGAAGCAAGAAGTGTCTTCTGTGTGATTTTTTTTTCCTTTTTATTATTAATATTTACCTCTTAAAGTAATTTCATAAATACAATATGCTTTATTGTACTTCTAAATATATTCTAAAATAGATGGTTTTCTTTGATTTCTTCAGGGAATGGTATCTGTATTTTTCAGGGATTTATGGCCCATAGACCCGCATAGGTATGAGGGATCTCTGGGAAGCAAGGTCTGTCTTGGCAGCCCTTATGTTCTGTCTATTACAGAATCAGAATCACATGGGGATGGAAGGGACCTCTGGAGATCATCTCGTCCAACCCCCCTGCTAAAGCAGGTCCACCTAGAGCAGGCTGCACAGGAACTTGTCCAGGTGGGTT
Organism: Calidris pugnax; assembly: GCF_001431845.1. Classification (NCBI taxonomy): domain Eukaryota; kingdom Metazoa; phylum Chordata; class Aves; order Charadriiformes; family Scolopacidae; genus Calidris; species Calidris pugnax. Next base: position 24,308,793 of record NW_015094510.1, read on the forward strand.
TTTAATGTCTCCAGAGAAGGAGACTCCACCACCTCCCTGGGCAGCCTGCTTCAGTGCTCTGCAGCCCTCAAAGTAAAGAAGTTCCTCCTCATGTTTAGGTGGAACTTCTTATATTCAAGTTTGTGCCCATCTTTCCTCAGTTCAGAAAGAGCTCCATAGCAGCAGGGAACACCAGAAGACCTTGTGGAACCTGAATGAACAATGCATAAAACACAGAGTAATTACTGCCCTGACTTTCATCTTTACATGACTGGCCATATGCAGTCTCCTTCTGGTGACCAGTGAGCAGTGATTTGCACCTCCCATGTGAATGAAATTGCAGCTCTGGGATGCAACACGAGCTCTTGGTGAAACAGGGACAGACCCTCAGAATGGCATCGTGCACATTTCTGAGATTGGGCTGCACGTGGCAGAGGTTTCAGAAGACCTTGCTTCACAGGGCTGCTGACTTTGTGGGAGCATGACTGTGAAGGTGAGGTGACTAGATAGGGTGGTACTTAAGGTTTGTTATTGCAGCAGGAGGCATTTCAGCTGGTAGTTCCTGGAGGAGAAGGGGGGCTGGAAAAGATGTTGCTTCTGCTCGCTGAGGACAGGGTTCCACCAGAACTCAGCATTAAGAGATACCAGCCCTAAGAATAGACTTTTGCAGACATTCTATGATTTTGTCAGTCCTTGGGGACCCAATCGTATCTCAGGGTGAAGGTTCCTTCACATCTCTCCTCTCTTTGTTTGCGATACCCACAGATTAGCACCTCACCCTCACATTTCCAGCCTCATCTGAGCCCACCTCCAGAGTAAACACAACACTGCCAGTAAGACAAAACTCCATTTACTCACCAAGAGATAAGGTCAAGTTTCTATTAGAGGATTGCAAACTAAATTGCCAGCAAAGCATAAATGCAGTTTTAATCTCATCCCTGCAACACAATGTGCCTGTTTGCTTAGACTCTCATACCTAGGGCATATCTCTGCTCTCAGAAGAAAGGGCTGAGGGCACCATCCCCCCATCAGTGTCCTCCTCTGCTGTCCAGAAGCAGAGATCTCTTTCCCAGTGCAAAGGCAATTGCCAAAGAGAGTATTTAGGAGTCAGACTTGAAATGAAAACCATCTTAAATATCCACAAACTATCTTTCCTCTGCTCTCCAAAGGAGGTAACATAACATAATATGTTGCTGTTATATACTTTACCTGTAATTCATCACGGGAAAAAAAAAAAAAAAAAGTGAAGCTTGTGGTTTGCTGCATATTTGCAGCTCAGATGCCCATTTAAGTATTGCCTTATTTCTATCCTTCTCCCTCCAGCAAATGTCACAATCAGCACAGCAGAGCTTCTGAAGGTCTTGTTTTTCTCTGATAGCATGAAGCAGCCTAAATAATATCAACGGGCTGTGGCTAGAAAGCATCGCTAGGGAGGAGAATTAACCCAGTTGAATAAACATGGGTCAGCTTTGGCTAACACCTCAGGGTGAAATCTCTAGGTCACTTTGCCAGAAAATGACGGTATGAAATGGGTCAGACATCCAGGCCTCAGCTCTCCCTGTTTTCCAGGCTCTGAAGTCAGTCTTCACAAGCAAAGCAAGCAGGGAATGTTTTCCTGCTGACCCAGTGGGGCTAACGGGCTCCGGGAGGGCACGGGGGAGCACTGGAGCCTGCAGGAGAGAAGGATGGAGACGACAGTCCTCGGGGAGGATGGGACAGTGGAGAGGAGGCAGAGAGGGAGCAGAGCCTTGGTGCAGTGATGGTGAGATCCTGCAGCACCATCCGACTGCGCCCCAGTCCTTTGTGCAGTCGATAGAGAGGAATAATCATGTTTTGAAAGGGCTGGTTTTAAAAGACACAATAAATTTCCTGACTGACACCTCCCTGGTAAATGTGTATAAATTCCCTTGGCTAACGTGCCGCTCGGAGAATCCCAGGCTCTGAGTGCCTGGGTGAGTTTTACTGCTTTGGTTTCCATAGGCTTGCTAATGGCTGTGAAATTCCCTCCCAGCTCTTAGTTTGAACACTGCATCTGTAATTTAAAAGCACTCACACATTTACCCTTATGTTAGATAAAGAAAGAGACTAGATGGGCTTTATGCTACGTTATACTCCTTGATGCAGCCAGAGGGACACTAGAAAGCCCCGTCCATCAGCAAGGCTGTAACCTTAAGTGAATAAATACACAGAATAGCTTCTCCAGCAAAAAAAAAAAACAAAACCACTTTGAGCACCAGGAAGAATAAAGTCCTAATTCTGCAAAGATATTATCAGCAGCCACTGCAGCACCTATTGTTTCTATTCATAAGCTCCCTCCTGTATCTTTGCCTCTTTTACTGCATCATTTTCAGGCAACTGAGAAGTTCCTCAGTTCCCAAATCACGCTCAAGCTACCGTAACCCCTGGATGCACTTGAAAGCAGCTGATTTGGATTTGTTTTTTGCTCTATTATCTCAAATTTCCTCCCTTGACCTCTTGAAAAGATACCATTCAAACACTCTGAAAAGAAACTCTGACTTGCTAGTTACATAAACTTTCAAACAAAAGGCATGAATAATTAGATCACCCGATTTTGTGCAGCAGCAGAAGCCTTATTAACAGACAGCAACCCTAGAAAAATGGCTTTTTCTTACCCAAAGCAGTTACTGTGGCTGTAATGCTGAGAAAACTTGGACAGTACTTATCTACTGCAGTCCTATAAATGACATAATGCAGTTAATTAATGGACTCCAGAGAGTCTTCTTGGTTTGTCTTTGTCTACAAGTACATTTAAAGAAAAACTTTTCTACTGCTGACCTGAAGTCCCTTTCAGGGAACAGTTCTGCACAGCATTTGCTATGGATTCAAACACCCTGCACATACCTAGGGTAAAACAGCTGTACGGCAAAACAGCAGCATCCAGGGTCAAAGGGAGTTCACTTGGCACAGAGAAACAACTTGGTGTTAGTGATGGAAATATATCACAGGTGGGACAACACTAGATGTTACACTTGTTTGCATGAAGCGAAGCTAAAGCTCAGGCAAGGATGGCCATGGTCATTTTGTTGTTAGACACCTGCTCTTACAGCTAAACAAGCGAACATGAGCTCCAGGAGACATGGATTATGGCTCCTCCAGACATGGCCATTGTGCAGCTACTACAAAAGCCTGTGACCTGCTCTTCAGCATTGAGAAGATTGAGTGCACGCTCAGTAAGTGCAGATGACACCAAGTTGGGTGGGAGTGTTGATCTGCTTGAGGGTAGGAAACCTCTACAAAGGGATCTCGACAGGCTGGATCAATAGGCCAAGGCCAACGGTATGAGGTTCAACAAGTCCAAGTTCCATCTTGGCCCTGTACCTTGGAAAATTATATATTTCTCCCAGACAGCTCTAGCCAAGACCTACATCCTCCTGGCTCTCCACGGAGCCCCTTCCACACATCCAAGTGTTGTCCCTTCTCATTTTTGCTGACTTCAGGCACCTTAGTAAAGGGAGCAACTCTATTTTGTATTCATACAGCACTCAACATGATGAAGTTTAGAGTGTTTTGGGTTCAAAAATTCAAGAAAGCAAGCAGAAGATGATGTCACATGCCATCTGATATAAGCTCTTATTCTGAGGCATCATAATTAATATGTTTTGCTGTATTTATTAAAAATATAAATTTTCTTAGCTAGCCATGGAAATGGAATACAAATGTGAAGTCAGTATGATCTAAAGATTTGTTTCCTGACCCCCCCCAGGTCATGGATGCGAAGAAGATATTTCTAGTCACCTAAATCAAGGAATTGTGTGAGCCATGGGACTAATAAATCCTGATGTCCTGTGTCCTTCTTCTGCATAAAGACTCTACTGTCTGATGAGAGGACAGTTAGTTTTTCCTTACAGAAAGGAAGGAAATTCACTGAAACCACTTGAGACCACTTCATCACTGCTTTCCTAAGATAACCTGGGAGGGGCAGGACTTGAGGTCTGCACCAAGAACTCCCCAGAGGAGCCAAGGGAAGACAGTGCACTGGCTAGAGCAGTACTGGAGAACCTCTAAGGAAGTCTGGAAATGCTGTTTGCATTGTAGGACTTTTTCCTTCCGTCACTTTGTCTTGCCTAGAGGAACCAGCAGGTCTTTGGAAAAGCAGTTGTGCTTTTTGTAAATTGTCTAATGTGAAGGAGTCCTGACCTAGGCAGGTGCTAACTAGATGAACTGGGTGATCCTACATTTTAAGAAACTTTCCAAGTAGGCTGCTCACTCAGCCACTTTCTCTAGTGAGACACCAGAAATTGAGTTGCCTTGGTGACGATGGCTTTTAGCTCTACAGAACAAGTGATCACACCTCTGCCTTCCTGGCCGCAAAGGGAAAGCAAGTCCAGGTGTTTCCTTTCCTGATTTGTTCCCAGTAGAAACTTCTCATGACCTAGTGAGACTCCTGCAGGGACCTGGCAACCATGTGTAGAGCAATCTGATGAAGGGAACAGATTAACAGCATGTTCTGCGAAGGACATGTGAGTGTCCTGGTAAGCTTCTGCTCTCTGAGAGTCTTTGATGGATCTTGCCTAGAGTCCCTTTTTTTTTTTTTTGGCAAAATACAGTTACAGTTCCTGTTCCTTTGCTTTGCTTGAGAAAGAGCCATGGGAAACTGCCAGTCACTCTCCTGCTGCTCCAGATGTCCCATCTGATGTCCTGTCTGGAGAGTGGTTGTTCCTAGACCCTTCCTCGAGCTGCCCCGTTCCTGCTTGCACAGAAGCAAGGGAGATGGAGCAGCACTGGAGAACTGCAAAGTCTCACTTGACTGACAAGTCAATGAACACTGAACTACTTACCTGTCCTGAAGGTCACCACTTGTGACAGCCAAAGAGCTCAGGGAATACTTGTAACTGATGGCTCTCTCAGGAGAGATGTGACTTGTCTTACTCTTACCTCAGGGAAAGAGAAAGCTGAGGCCACACTGTCACTGCTGGTTATTTCCAGCTGTCCTGCTGCCCTGGTCAGCCTTGTTTGCTGTTTTCCTTCATTGTTCTTTTTTAAGGTGTAACTGATGAGTTGTGAAGTGCTGTGAGTGATGTCCCGGTGTCTCTGGTCTGCTGCCACTTCCATTACATCATGTAGGAGCTGCAGGGTCATGTGAAGCCCCTGGAAGAAATCTGTTTGTCTTCATTATCCCAAGAAACTTGCTACCAGCTATGGTGCAGTGATCTCTGCTTTGTGCTTCGATGTGACACCCTCTGAGAGCTGGGAGAAGGGATCCTTCCCTTTCCTACCAGTGCTTGGTGTTGAACTGGAGAGCTGCGACATTGTCACTGCCTCATTTCCCACTGTCCAGGACCTGCTGCACACTGTGACCCTTGGGACAGGAACATGGGGGTGAAAGTAAACCTACCACAGACCTGCTCCACCCTCTCCTCCCAGTCCCATCCTCCAGTACTTCCCCACTCCCACCCCTCTTGCTGGACACCAGCCAAAAGAGGTCCCCAGCAGAAGACTTTCTTGCTTTCTTTCCTGTTGACTTTCTCTAGCATCTCTTGATTCCTTCTTGCCCTTATACCTCCCCACAAAGGTCTGGAAGACCCAAATCGTTGCCCAGCAGAGATGCTGAGGGGTTTCTGCTGTAGCCCCTCATAGCTGGCTGCTCTCCTTGCCTCTGCCCTGTCCCTTGTGGTTTGGAAGGCCATGCAACGCCACACAGAGCCAAGCAGGCAACAGCAAGCTCAAGCAAGCTTTTTTTGTGGCCATAAACATTTGCTGCTAGTGCCAGAGCACAGGGGGAGGAGAAGTGGCCACCCCTTGTTGGACACTTCAGTTTGTTCTCAGGCTGTTGCAGAAATTTCTGAACCTTGCCAAGTTCAGGCCCTTTCCAACTTCAAACAGTCTTGGCAAAAACAAAGCCTGAAGCTCGGGAGATTGATGTGGGCTGGAAGAAAAAGGCAGTTGATGCAATTCTGCTCTTTAACCTTCTGAGACAGGGCTTAAAGAGAGACAAAAAAAAAAAAGTGTGATGGGAAGAGGAGGAGGAGGTGGGAAATAGCTCAGCACTTTAATGAAGACTTTTCAAAATGTCTCACACCTTGTCCCTGAATTCAAATCTCTTCCAGAAATGAACACCGAGGAGCATAGTGCCATGGTTTGAGACAGCTGGGGGTGATAATGCAAGATACCTGCACTGGTACATGTTTTTTGATCTTCCCCCCCCTCCCTTCTTTTGTTGAAGTTCAAGAAACATGGTTCAAAAGACATAAGTGTGCACTTCAGACCTTGGGGAAAATGTTCCTTCCCTTGGAGGAGAAAGGCTGGTTCTGTGACAAAATTTTTTTTTTTTTCCTTTTTTTTTTTTAATGGGTATTAGATACTGGCTTTACTACTTAAAACTGTTTGGTTGGAAGTGATTGCAGCCTTTTTTGTACTGGAACACACTGGGATACCTGAAATTCTTCTTCAGGTGTGGCAGCCTTTCCTAGACCCACTGAAAACCTCCTGGCATAAACCTATGGAAAGAACATCACACTCCCGAGAGGAGGGATCTTGAGATGTCCCCTTCTTCTTTTCTCTGCCAGACCTTTGTGCCCACCATGGCCCACCTTTTCCACTGGCACCCGCTGCTCAGGACAGGGCTGCGGATCCCCCAGAAAATCCACAGGGAATCATCTCCCTCTTATGGTGCGATCCCGTACTACACTTGGGTGCTCCTCTCTGAGCTCCCCAGGATTTGCTGCTCCAACGGGTGCGTGGAAATGCAGAGCAAAGAGGTGGCAGCTCGCCTACCTGCGGGAGCAGGCAGGGGGACAGGTAGAAAACATGTCAAATAAACCATTGCAAGAATGAGGGGAGTCTAAAACGAGGATGGGCTGGAATTAGAAGAGGGTATAACTACCAGTGGAGGAAAATGAGGACAGGAAGGTGATGACAAGGTTGTTCAGTTGATGAGTGAAATCGGACGAGGCGGCCACCTGCGGCTGCTGAGGACTGGGACCAGTGAGGCAGAGCTCCCAGATGGTCCTTTTCACATCAAATCCAGCAATCGTCCCTTGCCCTGAAGCCCTGCTGGCCGTGGCTGTGCAGGGCCATGAGGTCCCTTCTGTTGGAGAATGATTCCAGGGGAATGGGCGGCACAGGTCTGTTTGCCCATCGGACAGGTGAGCAGTAACCTGGCAGGACTCAGCACTAAGGCTGGAGGTGTTGCCTTCACCACTTTGTCTAAACTCTTACAAATTCCATACATCTCTTCTCGGCAGAGTCACTCGGTCGGGTAGAGCTTGCTCTTACGCCAAGGGGTTTGCAGCTGGGGAGCAGCTGCCCTGCCTGCAGTCCCACCTTATAGCCTGGCTCTACCCCATCATGATCACCACGGTAGACCTTGTAGATCTCCACTTGATGTCTCCTTCGAGAAGATGTTGTCAACCAAACTTGCCAAAACAATCCTTAGAGCTGCAGAAAATGTACAGAAGGCCAGGTGAAGGCTGGCCAGATGGGGCATGCCCGTGTCATCCCATGGGGAGCCAACTACCCAGCTGGCCGGGGATAGCAGCTCTCCTCCTGCAGCACCTGGTTGGAGGGATGTGCCTCCTGGCATGTGCCCCTGTCCTGCCTAGGGCCCTGTGCCTGAAAGACAGGGCTGCTGATGTCCTCTGATGGTCCATGCCTAGAACCTCCAGCGGAGCAGTCCCAGACCGGTCTTGTGCAGAAGCCAATCCTGGTTTTCATCATCAGTCGGATAAATGGGGAGTCTTCACAGAGCAATTTCTGCCGTGTCAGTGCATCCTTCTTAAAAGAGCCTCCCTGTGTTCAGGTGACCGTGCCGTTCACAGAGCTCAGGGCAACCGGGGACACCTTGCTTCATGATAAATATCCAGAGAGAAAAGCCAGCCTAGATTAACAAGAATTCACACTGAAACTGGCCACATTAATTTAAATGACATAGCTCTCCCCATTTTGCTCTTCAAACTTTGGGATTTTCATAAGCCTTGCAAGTGCTTGACTGATGATTTCTAAGCTGGACTGTTTGTGTTCAGCAGCATCCAAAAAGCAGTGGGAGAGCAGTGCTCAGCAGCCGCCCGGGGCTCAGGAAGGTGCCAGAGCCCTGCACACACGGGCTGCATCCCCTTGGCAGCTCCTGGCAGAGGTACTGCCCTTCCACAGAGCTCCTCTCTGCTTCCAGCCTCCCACCCACACCTCCTGCAGCTCAGCTAACCTGACAGCTAATTAAACACATTACTGGCCAGGTGCCTGTCCTTTGAGATGGGACCTGGGAGTTATCCAGGGGTTGCTTTGCTGCTGGCTGGGGCCGGACTTCATGGGCTGCTCCCATGCCCAGCCCTCATCTGCAAATTTTGCCCCCAGATCAAATCACCTTGATGCACCGCAGCAGCAGTGAGGGGGAAAGCTGAGTGCAGTTGGAGCTGGATTTGTATTTTGTCCCTGCTCATCCCTTCCCAATCCCAACCTGAGGAACGTCTGAGTGCTCCAACGCTGTTCATTTTGTTGGGTTACATCCTTGCAGTGAGAAGGCTCATGGCTTCGCTCAATGAATCAGCAATAAAGCTAATGAATTTTAGAGGATAGAGGATAATATATGTGAAGGCTTCTATTTACAAGTTTTCCCTAAATATTTCCCTTTGTGCAAAAATGAAAGCTGCAGTTCTCATGTAACGGCATGAATTTACAGGCTTGGAAAAGCAGCCCAGATCCTCACTTCCCATGGACACAGGGAACAGGTTGGGAACAGGTCACTTCTAAACTGCTCAGGTAACTTCTCTCCCGTGCTGCCAGGAGAAACTGCATGTGGCCAGCTGTATTGCCCCAGCCAAGCTGATCGCTAAATGCAATCCCTGGATCCAGAGACATGTTAAAAACCAGGGCAGAAAGCAGGAGAAAGATGTCTTTAAATCCTGGATCCTCATTTGCGAGGAATTCTCCAGACTCCCAGTCCTGCTCAGTAAAACACCCGTGTTCACCACAACCAGAAGAACCCACAGAAGAAAGGCCACCTGCCCTCTGAGCGAAGTTTAAGCAGGACCTTCCACTTAGCCTCTTGCCCGTTTGTTTAACAGGAGACATCTCTAATCACATTCAGATTATAGGGAGAATGAGGGGGAAAAAATAATCTGAGAATTTATTTGCTGTTCTGGAGTAACAACCCTGAATAATGTTATGGTTGAAAACAAAATAGAGATTATGGAATTGAATTGATAGTCGTGGTACAGCAAGCAGAGTTAGACATGTCCTACTGAAGTTGCAATTTTACACGGAAAGAACACAGAAAAAAGCTTAAAAGAAGAGGACAAAGGATGCCTGCTGCTAGGGAAGGTGGTGATGGAGAGGAAGGAAAACTACCTGTAAAGAGATTTGTGAAAATCACCAAGTATTTTGTTCACGTTCAATGCCCTGTCCACGCTCCCAGTGCACAGATGTCACGGGAGGTCCTGGTCCTGCCTGGAAGGAATATTTGGATCATTAAGATTTCTCTGTGTGACTGACTCCTCCAAAGTGGTCTTTATGGGCTGCAGTGATAAGAGCTGTTGATGGCACACTGGGAGCTGCTGGTGGCAAACCAACTCTCCCAGCTCCGGCTGCGCCGGGCTGTGGCAGCAGCCACGTGGTGTTGCTTCTGGTCCCTGACTGGGTGACATTTCGTTCGGTGTAAATTACAAACGTTACAAGTGAATGAACAGTTTGAAATTCATAGAGTCATAAATGGGAAGGCCAGGGGGGCCATTACCATCAGCCGCTCTGACCTCCTGCCTATCACCGGCCGTAAAACCGCAGCCGGCAGCTCCCGCATCCAGCCCAGCAAGTTGTGCCCGAGCAGGAGTGAGTCTGTGAGAAGAGCACTCTGTCTTGATTAAAATCTCAACATGACAGAGAGCTCATCTGTCCTGGCTGAGATCTCCTAAAGGCGAATTACCCTCGCAGAATTCATACTTTATTCTCGCTTTGGGTTTGCTCCCCGCCAATGCGGGGCTCCTTACCTGCGCTGATCACAAAGCTCCCCTGCAAAAAACCAAGCTAGATATTTCGTTGTACCCACTGGTGCCTTAGAAATCATTGCTGTTTGGTGACCAGGGTCACAAATTACCCTGAGCAAACAAGGAGGGGCATGGGATTTTGGTAATACCAAAAAAAGTCAGGACGTTGGTCAAATATATTGTATAGAAATGATTCTCTGAGCCCTCATCTAAAAGGGGTCTTGTGCCCCCAGTGAGGGTGTACAGGGAAAAGCAAGGAGGCGAGGATGAGAGGGGTGAGAGGATTGACCCAGGGTTGATTACGGAGAAAACTGGAGGCAGTGTGCCAAGCCTCACCAGAAACTGCAGACTGAAAAAAAGCCCAAAATAATTAAATTTTTTAAAAAAGGCACATGTTATGAAGCACAAGTGCTATGGGAGCAGCAGTGCTAGCTTCAGGAAAGATGAAGAAAAGGGGTTTGAAACCCACCTGTGCCAGGCACGGGGCTGGACTGAAAGCCCGGGAGATGCCTTCATCCACCACTCTGGGAGGAGGCAGGCAACGGGGGCAGCTGCCAGCCATCCACCGAGGCAGTGGCCCAGGCTAGCCTGGGAGGACAGGGCACCGGCTGGCTTCTCCACGCTCACACCAGCACACAACCTGACCTCCCATTCCCATGGCAACCCGGCGCCCCGGCAGATGAAGGCATAAATCTCACAGCAAAGCCCGTCGTCTCGGAGCCGCCGCGCGCCCGACGCAGCCGGCTTCGGGTTGCTGGGGGAACCATAACTTTTTAATCACGCTGCATTAAGGGTTTTATTACTCTGCATATTTATAAGGGCTGGTTTATTCAGAGCCGTTGAGAGAGAGAGAGAGAGAGAGAGAGATATGCCATTTTTACTATCTTTCAGTATTACCCCAGGTTTTTGCTTTGCTGTGTGCTGGGCTGGTGCAGGCGACTGGGGCACCCGCTGCTGAGAGCAAATGGGGTGCAAAATAGTCACAGCGTGTGCCAGCAAAATAGCAAACAGAGATGCTAAAGAGACAAGCATAAAGTATCCAAAGGAGGACCAGTGCTTGACATGATACATAATATTTCTGTGGATTTTGAGTGAAAAGGCAGCTGGGACAAACATTAGGAGGGTGTTTTACATAAATGGTAGCTACAAACATTTCAACAGCCAAAGAGAATGACAACCAAAGGGAAAAAAAACAAACCAAACAGCTCAATGAAGTGCCTTCTGGAAAGACTGTGGAACAAATGAAACACAGAAGAGAAGCTTTCTGCCCTTCAGGGGCTTTGCTCACCCTTATTATTCCCCCTCCTGGCCTGTACAGCCTTGCTCAAAAACCTATTTGGAAAGCTTTTGGAAAAACATCAGTGCTAGTCTTTGTTTGAATCAGCTGAGAAAAATGTACTTTCCAAAACATTGGGAAAGGCACAAAAATGACCTCAAGAAACCCTCAGAGGCTGTGCTGGGCACAGGGCTCAGACAGACTCCTTCCATCGGATTTGGCTGCGGTGCTTTAACACGTCCCTCCAAATTGTACGCTCCCCCCGCACTGAGTTGAGGAGGTTTGGGGTTCTTGCTGAGCTGCTCGGGTCCCTGGGCGGGCTGGGCTGGGAGGTGTGGGATGCCAGGGCCAGGCATCTCCTCCTTCGGCCCTGCAGAGGACCAAGTGACACGCGGGGAGGCTGCCCGCAGCCCACGCGGGGTGAGCCATTTGGCTGCCCTCGCTGGACCTTACAAACAGATGAGCTCATCGCCAAGGAAAGTTCCTTCTGAAAGTAGCAGGAAAAATAAAAACTATCGGCTTTGTGCCACGAGCTTTGGAAAAATCCCTTCCAGTGCTCCAGTCATCACAAGAGCTCCATCCCAGGCAAGCTCAGCATCTGTGCCTCAGCCCAGGCTTTTGATGCCAGCCCCATCTGTGGCGGCGATGCATTGGAATAGAAACAAGAGTTACAGCTTCCTCAGGAAAACGTCCAGCACTGGCTGCTGGGTCTTTGGGAGGGCTATGGGCACCAGAAACACCAGCACCTCCGCAGGGGCTGAGAAGACCTGGCTTGTTTATTCCAATGACGTAAATGCTGGGGAGAGAAGGAAGAGACGGGAGCTGGTACCGTGCGTACCACAGTGGGTTGCACAGGTTGGGTTGCTCCCACTGCTCACGTTTGTCCTCTCCTCCATCTGCTCTCCTTTCCACCCCTGCCAACTCCTGCTACAGCTCCCTGGCCCCTTCACCGCTCCCTCCAGTGATGCCCATGCTCTCAGTGGTGCCAGCAGCAGGAATTGTCCCGTCTTCTAACACGGCCAGTGTGGTGTCTCTTCTCACTCACTTTGCTCCAGTGCTGATTTTTCGGTTTTGAACATTTTGGGGCTTTGACCGTCAGGGCGATGAAGGGGCAAATGCATCTCACATCAAAAGGCTCCAGCTGTGCTTGGGGGGCTGCTGCTCTGTGGGACTGGTGGGGGATGAGCACAGCGTGTTTCTCTGCATGTGGGTTTGCCAGGCTGCAGCCACAGGGTGGCCTTCATGTGGTGGGTCAGGGACAGCTGCCCCGAGCTGTGTGAGACTGCGTGTCATAGAGGAGTGGTCATCTTTGGTCAGACCAAATGTCCATCTGACCCCATGGCTTGTCCCTGTGAGCAACAGATGCCATGGGAGGAGAATGAGGACAGGGTGAACCCCTTGCAGCACCATCCCAACCTCTCCTCCCCACCTCTGGGGACTCAAGGGACATCCTGGGCCAGAGTTAATGTCTCTGTAGGCAGTGGCATTTAAATACATTTCCTTGCATGATTTTTTGCTGCCTTGTTTTGAAGCAGTGGCCAGCACTGACAGCCTCCGGTGGCAGAGCTCCATCGTGTAACGACACGCTGTGTGAAAACACCTCTCCAATTTGAAGCCAGTGCCTCCTGCTTTCACTTGGTGTCTCCAAGGCATTGACCTGGAAGAGTCAGTGAGTGGTCATGGCCTAGTTGCCGTGCCCAGGCCTCCTCTATCACATTTTGCCTTCAGTTGGGCTGAAAAAAAACTATCTTTTTTCCTGATATTGCAACCGCTCTACATCTTTGACTGCCTCCTACACCTGCCCCTTCTCCTCCTTGCCAAGGGTGAGGGGAGCAGAGCATCCCACAGTGGCCCAGGTTGGCACCTCTGGCTGCCCATGGTGACCCACTTGTGCCGGATTGCCACACAGTTGTGCTGGTTGTGAGCACCAAGCTGGGGCAACTCTCCCACCGTAACCCAAAGCCCTTTGTGCGGTGGCTGTCGATGCTGTGATGCCTTTTCTTTTCGGTGCCCTTTTCTTCTCCATACAGCCAGTAACTTGGAAGCACACATGATATTTTTAGACCTAACTTTGAAGTGCTTCAGGTCCGCAATCGGGTGACTCAGCTGCCGGTGGTATTTACTTTAGTTTTACATTCAAACTGGGCAATTGCAGCCCCGATTGGCTATCTAGAGACCATATTTCCTTGCCGTGCTGCCGGATGCTTTGCGCGCGGCATTGTCTGTACAGCAGCGCTTTGCACACCCAGGTACCTGTCTCTAAGGGTTTTCCAAAGCAGGAAGAGAATAAAGCTGTTGGCTGTCACACCTCCTTCCCCTGCCTGCTTGGAAACTCGCCTCCCCGTGCCCTTCATAACACAAGGTGGCATTTTCTCCCTAATGAAAGTCTCTCTCACAGCTCCGTCCTTTCAGAGGAAGAAATCTCCGCTGCTCACAGAGCCATTTGTACTGGTTTAATGATGCTCAAGACATTTATCCCAGGGAAGGGTTCTGCCTGAGCTCCCTGTTTACTTCAAGCTCGCTTATTTATAACATCCTTTCCTCCAGTTCTTGAATCCTTCACCTGCATGAACATCTCCTTTAGATCATCTTTATTGAATACAGTTAAGTGTAGCTCATGGGGTTATTGAATTACAGGCATGAACTTACCAAAATGAGATAAATCACTCATATTAGCCTTTCTCTATTAAACACATTTCACCCTGAGGCATTTTTCCATAGGACAGATACTATTTATCAAGTGTTTGAATACTCGAAGCAGCTAATGTGGGCTTCTCCCTTTGAGAAGGCACGCGACGGGAATGCAGCAGCCCTCTCTGAAGGAAGCTTCACTGCCTAAAATATTTATTAGAAATGATATACTCTGTGTGAGGCTTGAAGAGTAAGAGTTTGAGATAGGGTTGGAGCTACATTTGCTCACAGAATCATAGAATCATCTAAGTTGGAAGGCACCTTCAAGATCATCTAGTCCAACCATCAACCTAACTCTGACAAAAACCCCATCACTAAACCATGTCCTCCAGCACAATGTCAACCCGTCTTTTGAACACCTCCAGGGATGGTGCCTCAACCACTTCCCTGGGCAGCCCATTCCAATGCTGGATAACCCTTTCAGTGTAAAAATTTTTCCTAATATCCAACCTGAACCTCGCCTGGTGCAACTTGAGGCTGTTTCCTCTAGTCCTATTGCCTGTGACTTAGGAGAAGAGACTGACCCCCACTCTCTACACCCTCCTTTCAGGGAGTTGTAGAGAGCGATAAGGTCTCCCCTCAGCCTCCTTTTCTCCAGGCTGAACATCCCCATCTCCCTCAGCCTCTCCTCATAAGATTCATATGGGATTCTCTTTGGTGTTAGTGATTAAATGGCGATGTGTGCTGGCCACTGCACAGTCCCGTGCAGCAGGGAGTCACCACCAGTGCCTGTCACCTGCCCCTGACCAGCCCCCAGCACTGGAGGGACCCTGGGGTCACTCACCAATGTGTCTCTGCCAGTCACCAGCTTTGCCCCCACAAATCACCAGCTGGGAGAGAGATGGGTTTTGTCTTGGTGAGGCATTTGAGCTGGATTTGGGGTGGGGGCAGTGATGGGAAACGTTGATGCCTTTTGGGGATGCGAAGGGGACTGGGCTGCACGCTCAGCCCCTGGCACGGTGGGGAGCAGCGGGTTCTGGTGCTGCCCAGCCCCAGACCATGCCACCTCCTCACCCACCCCACCACACTCTCAGCCTCACGCATCTCTGGAGCATCTCCAGGCCACTGCTTTGCCTGTTTCTCTAGTTACTTTTCATCCTGGCACTCTTTTTAACTTCTCTCACCTCACCTTTGGTATTTTCACAGTCAATATCATATCCGCATATTTCCTTCCCTGTCTCATGGTTTCACAGGTTTTGGGTGGATTATTTTTTTTTCCCCTCTTGCAATCACCCTGAGTTGGGAGCCTGAAGGGGGATTGGTGATGGTTTATTTGGGGGATCCTGATCCCAAACCACATCTGCTGACTCCAAGCTGTTGATGCCGGATGGTCACTGGCAGAGCTTCAGCCCGAGGTGCGTGAGAAGGTGGCACAAAATCTCTCCCCGTGACTCTGCCAGGCTGTGCACAGTCTCTCCCACAGGTGTTGGGCTTCTGCAGGGGAAGCCATGAAAAACCACCTCCCCTTTTGAGCACTTCTGTCCAGGCCCAGAACCCAACGGGAGCCATCAGCAGCCTCTGGCATCGCGCCTGCACTCAGAGAAGGGGGCTGGTGCTTTTAGCTTGTTGTCCAGCCTGCTGGAAAAAGGCCAAAAATCTCTGCAGAAGTCCTGTTTTGCTAAATCCTTCAATTGTCTGTTATTTTTGGCAGGGCCAAAGTCTGAATTATTTTCAGGTGAAAAGATTCACTGAAATACAACGAGGGGGGGGGGTAAAAAAGTACATATACACAGTAATCTGCCCTGATAGATCTCCATGAAGATCAGTAACCTTTCAGCAACAGGTACATTCACATAGCTCTTGGATATTAATTAAAATTTTGTAAATAATTAGCACAATCAATATTTTAAATCCTAGCATTGTTAAGGATTACACAGTGATGGTCAAGGCTCGACACAGGTATATTTGTAACCTCGAGGAGCATAAAATACCCTATTTAAATATTAATATTTAAGTAAGTTACATCTCTCAAGGGAAATAATTTTTACAATTAATGCATTGGGTTTCCAACCAGTGGAAATGGTTTTCAGTATGGGTGCTTGACTTTTTTCTCTGGGAATGCCTTTAATTAAGGAATAAACTTTAAATCTGGTAACGGTGATGACATCTATACATTGTATTTCGTGTCCTCTGTCTGCGAATGGGGCTTTCCTCCCGTTTTGCAATGTTCTGCAAAAGACTGTGATGGAAACAAAAGCCACACCACCCCTTCTCCTGCCTGAGCCCCCGCACCCTTCAGGACCCCTCGTGAGCCAAACTGCAGGTTTATCACAGGTTACACCCTCTTGCTCTTCCAAACCTAGAGTCCAGCTTGGATTTTCCCCCCTTCCTTTGAGGTATGTGCATGTTGCCAGTTTATGGACACCGCACGGTGCAGCATGGGTGACTTCATTAAAACACAAACCTCTGTGGTACCATTTCTTCTGGTTCTGAGTGAATTGGATTCCAGACTTTTAAATTTCCATTAAAAGAAAAAAAAAAACAAAACCCCTAATAGACAAATATGACAGACAAACTTTCATGCTTATGTTCTGTGTTGGTCCATTTTCACTGTCTTCTGTCCTGGTGGAAGCTAAAATCACTCTTAGAGCCACCTCCCATGATGCAGTATTTTAACCAAAATCATCCATCTCGTCTAAACCAGCTCACAGTTTGTCAGAGCAGTGGTTTGGTGCCTGGGCCACCAGTTTTCCCAGTGGCTGCATCTCCTGCACACACGTGTGGGGAGCTGCACTCCTCAGAGTTTTCCTGGCAAGGGCTCAGCGATGAATCCCCCCGTGGGGGCTGAGCAGGGGATTGCAGCTCCCTGCAAACACTGAACTTCGAGCACCAGGGGCCACCCGCTGCTCTGTAAGGCAGCTGCAGCCATGGGGTGCTCTCCTCCTTCAGTCCCCCTCCGGGCACTGTGATCTGCTGGTGGGTACCCACACGCTCCTCAACTTTACAGTCAGGAAAAAGGAGGTTTTCTGGCAGATTGACCCTTCTGCGATGGTCCCTGTGGCGTTTCGAGCCACCACCGTCCCGCTGAGCCCCAGGCTGCAGATCAGCCATCACAGGATCACACAATCACAGAATCTTCTAGGTTGGAAGGGACCTCAAAGATCATCTTATCCAACCGTCAACCTAACTGACAAAAATAGACACCCACACAACAAACAAGAAGTATCACCATCACTAAACCATACCTCCCAGCACTACATCAACCTGTCTTTTGAACACCTCCAGGGATGGTGCTTCAACCACCTCCCTGGGCAGCCCATTCCAATGTCTGATAACCCTTTCAGTGAAAAAATTTTTCCTAATATCCAGCCTGAACCTCCCCTGGCATAACTTGAGGCCATTTCCTCTCGTCCTGTCACCTGTGACTTGAGAGAAGAGACCGACCCCCACCTCTCTACACCCTCCTTTCAGGTAGTTGGTAGAGAGCAGTAAGGTCTCCCCTCAGCCTCCTCTTCTCCAGGCTGAATAACCCCAGCTCCCTCAGCCTCTCCTCATAAGACTTGTGCTCCAGACCCCTCACCATCTTTGTTGCCCCACCATCCCTCACCAGCACCTTGATGTCTGCAGCTCCTGCCTTCCCTCCTCCCCTCAGACCCGAGCAGCACGGCCTGTACCTCCCGGGGACCTGGAGAAGCCTGTGATTGCAAATGACGGCCTCACTCACCTCTTCACCCACCCAGCCGGGGCTGGATGAGATCTGGTCAAGCAGCTGCTCGTTGGCCCCAGGCCCGTCGCTGGGGAGGCTCAGGCTGCTCTGCCTCAGAAATCCTGACGGAGTCTCCCAGGCAAGTGGGGTGGGATTTTCAAGCCACCTGGTTTAGTCTGGTGTGCAAATAAATTAATAAATTGCACGGGTATCTTACACACCTGCATGGCTGGTGGAAATGGAACAGATCTTCGGAGCCTGTACAGGGATTTCTAAGTTCCTGGGCTGGGACGTCACACTCCTCTCACCTTTCCCTGATCTTCTGAAGGTTAAGACGGGGCAGAGAGCCAGGGCAAAGCCTGAAGCCTGTGGACAGAGGACTTCAGGAGTGCCCGAGCTGTGTATAAGCTATCTGCACTGAGGTGAGCACATCTCCAAGCCCACAGCCACCACAGCAAGCATTCCTGGCACCCAAACACAGAATTTATCCCCAAAGAATCCTTCTTCACAGCTTGATGGGGATCTCCATATTCTGATCTACAGGAGCACAGGGCTGAAGCAGATGTGAAGCACACCAAACCATTTACTCTGCTGTCTTCCCTCCCCAGTTAACAGAACTCCCAAAGGCAGAGCTTGGCTGGCGTACGAAGCCTCTCAGGTCCCTACATATATTTGAGAAACACTATAAACAGCAAAAGTATTTAAATTTTAAAAGTTGATTGATAAGAATAGCTCCGTGTGCTCCCTGCCAGCATCCTGTGGGAAGACCAGCCACTGGATACACAAGGTGACCCTGCATAGACCTGAAACGCACATGTAGGACAGTGTCAGATTTGGGCACAGCGACTCGGAGAAGGACTGAGCTCCCATTAAATACGGAGCGTTATTTACACCTCACAGGACAAGACAATACTGCTCCCCCTTCCCACACAGCACCTTTGGGGAAGGTGGAACAGTGCCTTCCACAAGCATCTGCTCAGGGCTCCTCAGCTCCAGTCTCAGGACTCCTCTCCTTACACGAATCCCTGCTTCATCTCCCACCCTTCCTCACTCACCTGCTGGCATTTCCTACATCGCTGGTGGGGTGGCAGAGAGGCTGCTGCTCCTCAGACACCGTGGACACAGCACTGTACAAATCCAAAGCCCCCACAAATATTAAGCAAAGGCTTGCTCTGAGCACACAGCAGCTTTCCCACATCCCACGATGGGGAAACAGAAACATCTCCTCAAAGAGGGTGCTACAAAAACTATCCTTAGTGCTTCTGTGGGCATGGGGTGCTGTGCCGAGACGTGCTGCGCTGCTTAAATAAGAAGCGCTTCTTGCGCTAGCCCCTTCCCCACCTCCCCTGGCTCAAGTGGAGTATCCAGCCCACCTAAGTAGGACCAAAAATGCAAAGGTACAGGTAAACTCAGTGTGAAGGCCAAGGAAAGACACCATAATCCCAGCAGGCTGAAAAGTGAGTTTCATAGAACGGTTCAGGTTGGAAAGGACCTTAAAGATCATTGAGTTCCACCAGAGCAGGTTGCTCAAAGGCCCACCTAACCTGGTCTTGAACACCCAGGGATGAGGCATCCACAACTTCTCTGGACAAGCTATTCAAGTGTCTCACCACCCTCACAGTAAAGAATTTCTTCCTAATATCTAATCTAAATCTCCCCTCTTTCAGTTTAAAGCCATTACCCCTCGTCCTATTGCTACGATCCCTGATAAAGAGTCCCTCCCCATCTCTCCTGTAGGCCCCCTTCAAGTACTGGAAGGTTTCAGTATCTTGTGACAGGGGAGCTTTCAGAGCAGCGATGGAGCTTGTCCAGAATCCCATCCCGAGTTGGAGCTGGTGTGTGTCACCCCAGGGCAATGGCTTCATTAACATCAGCGCTGGTACCAAGTTCTGCAGCAAAAGATCCCTTAAACAAAGGACAAGTCCTCTGGAGATAGCTGCCTTCTGCCACCGCTGAACAGTAAAGGCTGCTTAAAATCCTCCAGGAGAGTAACTTACTGTAAGAGTCCTGGTGGAAGAAGCAGCTGTTTCTGTTTTGCTTCCAGAGGGTGAGCACCTTTTTCTCTACCTCTCCTACTGCTAGAACAGAGTTTGTACATCCCATCATTCAGACGTCTGACATGTTATTTCACAAAGTGTTCTTTATCCATAGCTGTGACAAGCAAATTACGCTGAATTAAGCTCATCTACCTTGGCCTCGAGGGACGCTGACTATTAAACTGTCTCAGAAGTGGCATCCTGAAGCACCGTCACCACTCAGCCTAGTGGAAGATACTGAGATGTGGCGTCACCCACCAAAAAAGGGCTGCTCTGTTCAGGGGTGGAAGAGAAACAGCACATAGGGAGCACCACATTACTCAGCCCTTCTATAGAAAACAGCCTCAATTTGTAACAGCCACAACATTTAGTTCAAATGCCACGTCCACAACTTCGCCACTAGCTCCAGGAAATAACCTATGTCTTTCTGATAGCACAATAACTGATACGAGATCCTGCAGGTTCCATCCCACCACCATTATCCCACTGGGTGGCAGTCAAACTGCCATAAACTCATCAACAGCCACCACACATGAACAGCAGAGACCCCAGCTTGCCTTGCACTGAAGCCAAGATGGGCTTGGGGAAGGTACAACAGGAGCTGCTCATTGTGCAAGTAACATCTTTAGAAAGAAACTGATGGACGCTGGGGAACAGCACAAGTCATTTCTTCACAGAAAACCTTCCCTTGCAAATGACTCCAGCCCTTGTTCTCCCCAACTGCCACCTCTGCGAGGGCCTGAACAGGCAAGAGATACAAAAGAAGGTAATAATGACATGAACAGCTTCCAAGATCCTTTTGGACAGAGTTTAAGGGCATTTCACATGCTTTGGCTGACTCCTGTGTGCCTCACTCACACTCCACTCACCCTTTGCTGTCATCATCTTCTTCCAGTTGGCAAAGGAGAGTGAAGTTGACACCACTTCCCATAAAATAACACCCTGACAATCAGCCTCACAGAACTGCGTTGCTCCATGCTGTGGAGAAAGCTTTGTGCAAAGCTCCCACAGCCACAGTAGCTCATGGGACACTTGGGTCTCAGGCTGTTGATGGCCCTCAGCACAGAAACAGGGAGGAACTTGCTCTGTTCCTTTGGAGGAGCCCAAGGACTGCCACACTGTTTGGACAGGCAATGGCACAGACCTGCTGCCTGCACTAACTATCTCCCTTGAGACAGCAAAGCTTGGAAACATAAATCCCATAGAAATTAAGCACTGCAAGTTCTTGGAAGTTCTTGAATCAGAGCACCAAACGCTGAGTGAGGCGAGGAGACACAGGCCTCACACGCCAGCGACTGCCCCACACCGAGCTGCCCTCTTCCTCACTGGAATTTGCAACTCATCTATAAATGTTCTCAAAGGTACTTTCCTCTTCCTGCCCTTTCCGTAACCCCCACATAAAAAGCCTCCCAGAGCAAACAGGGACAAGAATAATTTTTTTTTTTTTTTTTTTTTTTTTTTAAGAGTTAATTTAGAGCCTTGCCCTCAGTACTCCTAAAACCAGTATTAATAAACTTAGTTGATGCGGAAGATCATGTATAATTACCTTGAATATGACGAGATTAACCCTAGCTGCAACAGAAATACATCCCACTTGAAGGTATCGGAGGCTATACCAAGCACTGAAAAAACCTTTTCTTTCTGCAGTTCTAGAGGAAGAAACCTCAAATTCCTCCTCCCAACCAACCAGCTGACTCAGACATCAGAACAAGTCCAATATTAAGATTTGACTTCCCTGGAGGATCTCAGTTTGTTGAGGTAATCTGCAATATGTCTACTAAAAATGGGAGTAGAATGAATGAAATTACTGCAAATGGAGTAGCAGACCATTTAGAACTAAACGTAGAATATAATTTAGTTTTATTATAATTAGTTGATAAGCTGCGTCTTCATCTCAAATGCTTTCTTAATAGGCAAATTAAATTCAAGCACAAACTAATGGCAAATCCTTTCTGTCAGTTGGATGCATTTCTATTTGCAAAACTGAAATTAAAGCCAGTCTTGTACAAAGCACTGGAGACATCATAAGATACTGGTATCAAATAAGGTCTGCATTAATCTGAATAGTATTACCTATTATGCATTAATATGAATATGCATCAATAAGAAAGCAAAAAAAATCTAGGCCAATAATACTTGAGCCAAAGAAAAGTTCATCTTGTCCCCTCTTCAGTACCTGGTAAGACGTTAGAAATAATAAACAGGCAAGTTCAAAGCCTGTATATAAATTAAGGAAAGGACAAAAAAAAAAGGCTTTCATTTAAAAAACAAAAAGAGGTTTAAGGCACTTCCACCTATATTATTTATTTTTATTCCAGAAACTGAGGAAAGTCAGATTTTGACATGACATGTCAAAATGAATAGGGTATCACACAGTATTACTAAAGCAGCATAAACTGCACTCAGATTTTTCATTTCATTTTAAGTCTCCCAAGCACTTAAACCTCTGTTTCACTCAGATAATTTCATCTTCACCTCAAAGACAGTCTGCATTTCAGGCTGGCTACCTGTTTGGTTTTTCTTTTGCTCCTTGTCAGAAGCTCAGTGCATTTGGATGGATCCCACTTGCTGACAGTGACACCACATGAAGCACTTGCAGAAGATCCTGCGTATCTTGCATACATTTATGTCATAAAATCACAGTGTGGTATTAGATAACAAAGTAAGAATAAGTTACAGAAACCTTAGAAGAATACTCAGACAGGAACATCTCTGGATTTTGTAGATGAAAAGGAGCTGTGTGATCTCTGAGTCGTAGCTGGTAATAAACCCACCATCAGCCTATCTCCAGCTGGTCGGCTACACGTACGCAACAGGGGTAATGGCATTTTATGAAGACACAGTATTTTCTCCTGCTATTAAAAAAAAAAAATAATCCTTCTCAGCAGTTAATGGAAAGCTGCCCACTTGCAAGAGAAATTCCTACCAAATACTGTTTCTCAGGACACAACCAATACACGTGTAGATGGGGGAGCCGGGCGGTGTCGCTGATGAAAAGGAACACAGGCAAAGGTCATATGCAGATTTATGAAAAATAAATTTATTACATAACACCTTGTTTTAACAACGTTTGATTTTTTTTTTTTATTATTCAGAATACTTGCGTCATTCATGTAAAATAGTTTGATACAGTACATTGTATGTAAGTTTTTTCCTCATAAATTCTAAGGCTCTCCTAACACCTTGATCCTCTGCTGTAGGAATGGCACCCCTAAACAACGTGCGAACATTTAAAAAAAAAATAATAATTAACTGAACAAAATTTAAAATCCACTACACCAAGCTGGTTCTCAAAAATCATGACGAAATATCTGAATGGATGCCGCACCTTTTTTAGGAAATATCACTCATGCTTTTTTAATCCCAAAGCATGCTCACAAATCATTAACACCAACAGGAAAAAAATAAAACACTGTCTATGACAATCATTTCAGTTTGTTTGCTGAACCAAACATGTTTATATCAATGTCAACATACTTATTTTACTATCAAATAGCAGCTTTAATACCAGTCAAGTCATAGAGTTAAAAACAAAACCAAAAACTTACGGTGGAAATTAATCTTTGGGACATTTGTAATCGCTGGAAAAGAAAATGCAAAGGTTTTCATGTTTGTAAAAAAAAAAATAAATCTGATCGTAGCAATCGTGTCGGTCATAAAACATTGATCGAGGTGGAAAAATGAACCAACCCACAAAAGTCACTAAAAATAAACGTCTATCAAAATTGTCTCGATCGGAGTCACGGTTAGTTTGCTTTTTTTTTTTTTTCTTTTTTGCTATGGTAACATATACTGTATGCTTCAAGTACCCAGTTCAAAGATGTTGTGTACTATTGGTCAGATAAAAGTTGTTACATCAAAGAGAATTCACCACATACGACAACAAAAATGCTTGCCCCTAGCACATTTCACAGCTTCAACTGCTACAGACTGTCACTGGAAAGAAAAAAAACAAAACGCATCGGTCAGTCTGAACCATGTCAAGTAAACTATGGAAGTAGCATATCCACGACACAAACTGTGCTAGCACTTTTCTTTTCAAGTCTAACCCCAAGAACAGGTAGGATTCGGGAGCCCCCACTGGGCTGCGTGGAAGGGGGTGGATGGGACAGGTTGGAGGTGTGGTTGTACAGTACATTCTCGTGGCCCAAGGCGGGTGCCAGGCGGGCGGGCAGGCAGCCGCGCGGCCGGTCCCGCGGCGTTTAGCGACAGTGCATCGACGTTATATTGGGGTGCAGCTCAGTACCGGTGCGTCTGGTGCGAGTACTGGGGCGGCTGCTGGGAGGTAGTTGAATACCCCATGCTGCTCTGTGGCTGCGATGTGCTTGGTCCGGGGTTGGGGTAGGCAGCATGGGGGTTGGAACGCTGCAAGAGCAGAGGAAAGGCAAAGCTTCGTAACAGGTACATCGCAAGGCAGCCCCGCACGCCGGTTTGTATCTCCCAGAGGTACCAAGCACACGCAGCCTCAAAGCTGCTGTGCTTCCAGGCTTCTTTCTGCTTACTCTGACTACAACAGATGCAGGTACGAACATCAGGAACCACAGAACGGTTTGGGTTGGAAGGGACCTTAAAGATCATCCAGTTCCAACCCCCCTGCCATGGGCAGGGACACCTCCCACTAGAGCAGGTTGCTCAAAGCCCCATCCAGCCTGGTCTTGAACACCTCCAGGGATGGGGCATCCACAGCTTCTCTGGGCAACATGTTCCAGTGTCTCACCACTCTCACAGGAAAGAACTTCTTCCTAATATCTAATCTAAATCTTCCCTTTTTCAGTTTAAAACCATTACCCCTTGTCCTACCACCACACTCCCTGATAAAAAGTTCCTCCCCATCTCTCCTCTAGGTCCCCTTTACAGAATCACAGAATCTCGGTGGTTGGAAGGGACCTCTGAGATCATCGAGTCCAACCACACAGCAAAAAAACCCCAACAAAAACAACAAAAAAATAAAAAAACAAACCACCACACCCACAACAAACACCACACCACACATCACCCACCAACCAAGCCCCATACCAACAGCACCACATACAACACCCCACCACACCCCAATAATCTCGGGCACTAGAGCATGCCCTGAAGAGCCACATCTACATGTTTCTTAAAATACCTCCAGGAAGGAGGTACTTTAGGTACTGGAAGGCTGCTATAAGCTCTCTCTGGAGCCTTCTCTTCTCCAGGCTGAACAACTCCAAGTCTCTCAGCCTGTCTTCATAGGAGAGGACTACCAAATTAGACAGTGAGAGCTACCACCCTTCACTTATCCATCCTAATTACCTCCTGTGAATCTACACCCATTGTAGTCAAACCTCCAGCCAACCCAGTCAACAGATGGCTACAGTTCACCTGCATGTCACACAAGGCTATGAGGTTTTCTCCACTTCCTCCCTTCCCCTACCAAGAAGGTATGTTGGGGCGGAGGTCCAAACATCTGTGCATCTTACTGCTGCTGAGCCACTCGGCTTTATTCTGGAGATTTTCTTACACAAAAGATATGTTTGACACCCTCTCATGTGCCCTAGGAGTAAAGGCTGAGCGCGCTGTGATTATTTAAGCTAAGATGTCATAGCAGCAACCTTAGAAACACTTGAAGGAGAGTTAAAGAGAACAGCCACACGCTTCTCAGTGGAACCAGATATCACAGGGAGAAATGGCCATGGATTGTGGCTTGGGAGGTTTAAGTTGGACACTGCGGGGGGAGCGGGCGGTGTGTGTGGACAAAAAAAATCACTGAGACCAGTATAGCACTAGAAGAATTTGCCCAGAGAGGCTGTGAAGTCTCCATCTATGGAGGTCTTTAAGCCATGGCTGATTTAGCATTTAGCAACAATCCTGCTTCAAGCAGGAGACTGGGCTACATGGTTTTAATGCCCCTTTCAACCAGCATTTCTACAATTATTTATTGAGTGGAGCGTTCATCGTTGCAAGAAGCACTGGCAAACCAACAACTGCCCACTTAGATTTTAACCTGAAAGTTAGTTATTTACACATCATGCATTATAAAGGAAAAAAGATTGCGAGATTTTCAATCATATGACCACTTAGGAGGTTTAACATTTCATTAAATTAACATAATTTGAGTACATTACTGTGCTGGTTTACATTTATGTTAAGGTTTACACACACACAAATTCTGCAGCATTTAGAAACTGCTGTATAACTTCTGAACTCTTGGTGTCACAAGATGTATTAGGATTTTTAGCAAAAGCTCCTTCTAGGAAAGATCTGAAAACTTCCTTAAAGTGAATATTCCAGGACTAGGGTTTTGCTACTGAGATCTGAATATGCAAAACTACGGTGAACCAACATCCTGAAAAAGTAAAATATTAAAATAGCTTCACAGATTTTGTAAGTCACAATGTAAAATAATAACAACCCCATTTTTTCCTGCCGTTCAGCATTTAGAATGGAAGCTGTACCCAGGATGCTGAGCTGATGGCAGAAATGAGAAGGCAAACTCTACCTGTTAACATTTGCTCACAGGACTGAGCTAATTCTCCGGGGGCGTACAGCGTAAAGGGGAAGAAAAGCTGGAGCAGCACTTGATGCCAGAGGGAACAAAGCAGCACTGCTGAGCTGCCCCGTTAACACAGAGACTGAGCTTTTGTGACATTTGCCTTCAGTCTGGAGACACACTAAGTCACTCATCAACAGTGTCACAGCTCTGGGTCACCCTCCTCCATGTAACAAATACAGGATGTACTGCAGAGAGCAAAATCCCCTCAATATTCCTTTTGCCCAAGCGTGGCTCCTGTAAATAGGAAACTATCACAAGTTTAACCATTCAAAAACTGACCATTCGTGTCAGTTGTAAACATCTTCTGCATCCTGACTTCTAAAACAGATCTTATTTTAGAGGGAGGCAATTAAAAAGTCACATGGCCTTTGGAAGTGTCACATCCCTGACTTAAAGGAGAAGGCAAGGAAGTCTGTGTGCCACGTGTCTACTATTTTTACACATGGCAGAAAAGGATACAAGGTCAACTTGCTCTGCAGAGAGCAATTTGACTTCTGAGTGGAAGGGGAAACTGTCTTTGTGTGTCTTGCCCAGGAGATGGCAATCCTTCTTCACAAGCTTTAGGTGGGGAATTTGAGCAAATTAAATGAAGAACAAAGGAACAGGTGTTTGATGAAAACAGAGGGCTGTATTGTAATATTTGTTTGCTTTCTCCTCAAGTTGCAGGATCAGAAGCAAAAAACGTGAGGAATTTTTTTTCAGGGAGATCTGAAACCACCAATAGGCAACTCTTAACTGCTTTTGTTCCACTGCCAGCAAGTTCAGGTCTCCTCCCTTTGATTACCATGTTTTCCAGATACCTTACTGTGAACAAATATACCCACTGGCTTCTTGCAAGACTGGAGGTTGTGTGGTTGGTTTTTTTTTAAACCAGTTTTTTTGCCTCCAAAAGAGGCAGCAAAAAGATTAGTCAGGAAGAGCCAACTTACCAATAAAAGCACCTGAGATAGCAAAGCAGCAGTTATCACTACGTCAGGCAAGCGAACTCTGAAATTACACTTGTTGTCAAGGGTTACCCTCAGCTACATCCTGGGATAGACATCTGAGAGTGCTAAAGTTTTGTACTCTGATGAACAGGAGCTGAAAACAAACCAACATCAACTCCTGCCGAAGTAATTGGAGTCTTCCTCCTCCTTAACTAGCAAATCTCAGCCCTTGCTCACAGAAGTGGAAGATGAAGTTTGTTCAAAGGGGTGAAGGGCATGTCCAGGCAACTTCTCCATCGATCTCCTTAGGCATGCGGCTCAACATGAGGGGAAGATTAAGAGAAAGTTGCATCTGCCTTCTTAAAAATACACACAGAGAACAGAAGCAGCAGAAAGAGCCAGCTGAAAGGCCCAAACAGCAACCAACTTTGCAGCTTGCCAAATTGAATGGGATGAATCTCCTGTAAAGGAGCGCTCTGTGATGCATAACTCAACTAAAAGAAAGACAATGTTTATACTTAGAGGCACCCTACAGTGCAGCACTGTAGTTAAGGTGACCACTGTTTCAAAGAGCTCTAAAAATCCTTATTCTTCAAGGAGAACAACTTGAAAACTGATACGCTATTGGTGTGAAGAGCAAAAGTTGACAACAGCAGTTTTATTGAAAGCATTCTTTAACTCTCCCTACGTTGTGCTACAGAATATAAACATAGCTAAGTGGGTTCCAGATACTGGGGGAGGGAAGGATCCTTTCTCATCTTTAACTGAAAATACTGCCAGCAATTTCTGACTTCCCCATCTTTAGATTCCATCAAAAACTCTCTTCCAGTTGGCCTTCTGCACTGCACACTCCATGTGAACCAGTATTTATCAGATCCTACAGGCTAACACTTTCACCAGCCTGCCTCCTCTTGAGATCTCCAATTTCCAGGCTTCTAAAATCTGCCACTTCTCTAAATACTCCTATGCACGTCATCTGAAAAGTCGTCCCTGTTCCTCTTTTGTAATTTCTTAGTTTGCATTAACTAAAGGTTCTGTCCTTAACTCTCTTCTCCCCGATCTCTGGGAGCAAACTCATCCAAACCCACAAATTCATGTATCATTCCCTGGGATGACTCTCAGATACTCTCCTCCTCCAGACTCTTCTGATTTCCTAATGTTTGACTATAAGCTCAAATGCAGGAAGGCTAGAACACAGTTTTCAAGTTTTCCTCAAGCTTTTTTCCTATATTCCTCCTCTTCTTCCTCAAACTACAACACTCATTGATTGCTACCACCTCACCAGTCCCTTCAGATCTGTAATACTGGGCTTTCTCAACCTGGAATCTCCCTTGGTTTTCAAAACAGAGATTATGACAGCATCATGTCAAGTCTTTCTGCTTGTCATCAAAAATACTGCTTTCCCATCCATTTGCCCAACTAAAACTCTTGTTCAGATCCTTATCCCACAGCTTGTTTACTGCAATATCCTTTGCCTCCTACTATTGCAGACTTGTTCAAATAAGGAATGGTATTTTTAGGTGAGACAGAGCACAGCACAACAGGCTCCCGGTCACAATCAGCATTCCCTAATATGAAGGTAAAAAATTAGTAACTGTAATAATTTCTGATCCTAATTTTCTTATTGCTAACCTAAAGAGCATCAGCACATCAATTTACAGGCAAACCAGCAACTAAATGCACTTAAAAAAAAAAAACATCTGGAAGCTGCCAAAAAAATACCAGTTAATACAGTGACATTTATAAAATTGTTTAGCTAAAGAAACACTGCGGTGAACATGAGAACCAAATACACAATATATGAATAAATCAAGTACCTGATAGTCTGAGGTCATAATAAGTCCACCTGAGGTAGTGGTAGGAGGAACAACTCTCACTTTTTTCAGTGGGGGTCCCTGTGTGTGACTGTTGTCTTGGTTCCCTGGATGACCAGTTCCATTAGTATGGTTATTGCCCTGCTGCTGCTGCTGGTTCTTCTCAATTGTTTAAACACAAAGAAAAATTTCAACTCAAAAGCAGTACATGAAATAACATGAAAACAGGAAATAGTGTGAAAGCCAGTGAAGCATGATGACACTGTTCTTCCAGTACTTACTTTGTCTCCTTTATCATCTGGTTCTTCTTCTGTTAAAAATTCTCGTTTTGGGTAAGGGATTTGACAACCTGCAAAAACACTGCCCCCCAAAAAAGTCTATTTATCACTGTATTAGAACAGAAGGGTTAGACCCATAAGATTCATACTTCACCCGTGCTAGTTTCAAGTTGCCTGAGCCACAGCCTAATATCTGTAACTAATGGAGAAGTTTTCCCCATCTTACTTTCATCCTATTCTAAACTTAGCAAACCCATTCACATTAACTTTTAAACTTCAATTGCCTCTTACACACTGAAACTCCTAACAGTTTTCACAGCTTCTGGTAACTGGTGGCTGGAAAGGTAACCACCTGTTAGGTATCTGCAAGGGCACAAAGAACTATCTTAATCCAGCTATCGTGTAATTTGCAATCTCAGGACTACCTAAAAATACTCCTGGAAACTCCACTACTAATAAAACCACCTGGAACAAAGTTTAAAAATAACTAGAAATTTAGTCTGTCAATTCATATCTCATGGCCTACATGAATTTGCTACTGCAAGCTAATATTTACCTGCCCTTAATCAGTAGGCTGTATTTATAACAATGGCTCTGTACCCCCATTGGCATTACTCATTGTGTATTCACATTAAAATGCCAACCTAAAGTTGAGAAGAAAAAGCCAAACACTGTCCTAAAAGCAGTTTCAGCAAAAGCAAACCATTCACATGACAACATTAAATCACAGAGACTGGTCAGGAGCTGCCATAAATAATCCAGTAGGTTTTAGTGAAATAATTTAATTTTTAATTAATTACTTATAAATATACATACCGTATTTTATAAATTCTTTCCTAGATAATGGTAGAGAAGCATACATTGGATGTACTAATAGCTTTTCTAAAAAGGTGTACAATCATGCTCTCAGGCTAGCCTTTTGGGAGGGGGGATTAATTTTTAATGAAATCATTCATTGTCCCTAAATTTTCTTCCTTTTGTAAATCTCCCCACACAAACAAAAAGAGAGGAGTGTCTACGGAAAATGGATTTAAGTTGTTAAGGATGACAGCACAGAGACACAGAGTTGATTTCCCCCACCCACTGAATTTACAACAAAGGCTAAGACAGAAAAATGTAAGCTAATTAGTGAGTGTCATATGGCATTCTGGAGCAGCGAAGTGGACCTGTGGGCACTTAGCAGTTGTCTACAAAGATCTGTAGCATGCATAATCAACCTGTCAGTGAATAACAAGATTAGTGCTGCGACTAATAGGATCAAAGTTCCATAAAGCAAGAGATTAATAAGAATGCTACTTAATTTTAAAAAACCACAAACGGCATTTTAGTGGTTATACCTTTCTTTGGTTCTTAGAGAGTATTTAGCTCAATAGTCACAAACACAGCAGAGAGAAAGCACGCACTTGTGAAGCATCTCTGCATGTACCGATAGGTTAATAAACTGACCACTTACTCGGATGTGGGAAGAGGATCTTCTAAGAAATAGGGATCCTGCATAGCCTGTTCTGAGGTAATTCTCTTTATTGGATCCATTGTGAGTAATTTCTGAAGCTGCAAAAATAAAAGATAAACCACTCTGTATTACCAAAATGTTTTACAGAAACTTCACTGTATTATCCCTGAAAGACAAGCTGATGCAAACGTGTCTGAACTCAAAACCCTAACCATAAATGGCATAACCACATTCTTCTTTCTTGTTAAAATAGTAACTTCATTTCCCATTGAAAAACACCTATTTTTACTTGCAAAGCCCAGGACACACAGCTCCAGTCAAAAATGTTCCAACAAAAACATTCAAAGAGTTTCCATGACGTACCAGCAGCTTTAGTCACAGAATCATAAAATAGTTCAGGTTGGAAGGGACCTCTGAAGGTCATCTAGTCCAATGTCCCTGCAATGACATTGGACTAGAGTGGGGACACTTTCAACTAGATCCAGTTGCTCAGAGCCCCACGCAACCTGACCTTGAACATTTCCAGGGACACAGCATCTACCACCTCTCTAGGCAACCTGTTCCAGTGTCTCACCACCCTCATCATAAAAAATTTCTCCTTTCTCACTAGCCTAAATCTACCCTCTTTTAGTTTAAAACCACTACCTCTTGTCCTATCACAAAAGGCCCTGCTAAAAAGTTAGTCCCCATCTCTCCTGTAGGCCCCCTTTAAGTACTGGAAAGCTGCTGTAAGGTATCCCTGAACCTTCTCTTCTCCAGGATGAACAGCCCCAACTCTCAGCCTGTCCTCATAGGAGAGGTGCTCCATCTCTTTGATCATTTTTTTGGCCCTCCTCTGCACCTACTCTAACAGGTCCATGTTTTCCTGTGCAGAGGGCCCCAAAGCTGGACACCAGGTGGGGTTTCACCAGAGTGAAGGAGAAGGGGAGAATCACCTCCCCTGACCTGCTGGCCATGATTCTTTTGATGCAGCCCAGGACACAATTGGCTTTATGGGCTGGGAACACACACTGTCAGCTTCTGTCCAGTTTTTGAACCATCAGTAACTCCAAGTCCTTCTCTCTTTAATGGTCTGTTCATCTTCCACATGGAGATGTAACACGCACATATTTAGCTTGGTTTCTTCAACTACGCTGCACTAAAGAGGAAGCAACGTAATATCCACCTAAATTCATGTAATTCTTAGCAATTAATAAGCAAAAGTGATTCCATGTCCATCACTGCTCATTATTTAGCATTGTCGTATTAGTATATCTCCATCAACATCTTTAAAATACTATGGATGACAAATGAAGTCACTCAGAAAATCATTATGCTGTAAAAGAGAGTAGTAATCAACATGTTCAAAAAGCCCACCTGGCTAGATAACTTTTTATCACCCACTCCAGCGCGTGCTTGTTTCTTCTGACAAATATGGACTCAGACATATCTGTGTGCTACATGCTGTGCAAAAGAACAGTTGTGCAAAATCTTGGATTTTAGTTGATTTTTTGCATGACATGATGCAAAATACCCCAGAGAAGTCTAATAAGCTGCCTCCTCCATGAGCACATCAAGTCTGAGCTCTGGTACTGCTGCACTATCCGTGTAAGACCTCAGCCTTTATCTTCGTAACAACTGATGAATCACAAAACAATATGAGGTTGGAAGGGATCTCTGGAGATTATCTAGTCCAACCCCCCTGCCAAAGCAGGTCCACCTAGAGCAGGTTGCACAGGAATGTGTCCAGGCAGGGTCTGAACATCTCCAGAGAAGGAGACTCCACCACCTCTCTGGGCAGCCTGTTCTAGTGCTCTGCCACCCTCAAAGTGAGTAAGTTCCTCCTAATGTTTAGATGAAACTTCTTATGTACAAGTTTGTGCCCATTTCCTCTTGTCCTGTCAAATCTATCAGGTAACAATTACATTAACAAAAAAAACAAAAAAAAAAAAACAAAAAAAAAAGGAAATCTTTCCAAAATGCCTCTGTTTGTTAAAGACAACAAAGATGACCACAAAGTATAAATACACAGAAGACAAGGCTAAGTATAATTTTTTTACAAAATAGTTGAATTCAGTTCAACTAAAAAAAACCCAGGAAAACCTTAGCCTATGAGAAAGCACCTCTTACTCTCATTGGGAAGCGTTAACAGAGGGTTAAGCAGCACACTAGGTATTTGCTGCCTGATACCCAACTTAAAAAAGGTGCTTCAACAACAGACAGCAGAGCAAAATTGCTAAGGCAATACATAAATGAAAAGTTAAGAAAATAAAATTGACATAACCAAAGCACAGTGAAAAATCTGTATAAAAAGAAAGAGTTACAAACATTGCCACTCAGATGGACATGATATGAGAAACACTTAGGATACATAGCCAGGAGCTCCTCTTGAATAACTTCAAATACCAATAACAGACATGAAGTGTAAATGCAGCACAGTGTTAGAGACTGAAAGGTAACTCTAAAAACCATTTTTACTCTGTGTACTGTTTTTACTCTTCCGCTCTCATTTTGCACCTATGTAAACATTTCAGATGCTAGCTGGACGTTTGTCACTGCAGCCTCTCAATAGTGATTTTCAATAAAAACCACTTTAGAAACATCATGCTGTCTCCACGGGTCTGAAGATTTTTTTTTTTCCTCCATTTTAGGAATAGCAGACAAGAGTGATTTTATTTAACTCCAGCACTGAACTGCAGTGATGCATTCTAAAAAGTTAAGTGTTTCTAATTCAAAAGGTCTGGTGTACCTGCATATACTTCCCACCCACCCAACAGTTTTGCAGAATACATCTGTGCTGGACAAGCAACAGATACAGGCAGAATGAGATAACCTTCAGATACTAAAAAGGAAAATACTAATTCTTCATGTTTTGCCATATAGTGTCCAAGTGTTCATACAGTGTCCAAGGCAAAACTAGACCATGATGTATTGTTAAAGACCATGACCTTTAAAAGAAATGTTACACACTCAACCTATAGCTTTTTTTTAATCATGAATCTAACAAGATATGCAGAAACTACATATGCAAATAATAGTCATTTTACATTTGCTGTTCATACTTCTTATGGGGTTAACTTCACCTTTTTAGAAAGATCTAGTGTCATGATCTATGTCTGAATTGGTCATCTCCTTTCACTAGCCACTAAGTGAGGATACACAACCACAATGCAGACCTCCACGCTGCAGACTGCTGAAGTTAGAAAATACATTTTCTCTCCTCAGCCTTCCGTTTTAATGGCATGGTTAAGAACATAATAAATATGTATTGCCACTGTCAATCCAGTTTTGTTTTTCACATCGCCAAGGACTCACAGTAAGTTATTTCAGCTCTCTGAGTCTGCATGTAGCCTTTGTAGCATATCAGTTTGAACAGAACAATTCTTGTTCTCTCAAGCAGCAAAAAAAGCAATCCCAGGAGCCAGAAAAGAGGAAGGCAAAAAATGAGAAAGAATTGTCAACATGCTGAAAAACATCACAATCAAAAAACATTGCAAAATTCTGGCGTTATTTCTGGCAATTATGTTGCAAAGCTGTCCATCACATGCTGATAAGATAGGAGCAAATTTGGTCATAACCAGCAACAGAAAACAGAAACAAAAAGAAAAGTTTAATGATTGCACAACCATTATCACACAGGGGATCAAAACTCCTATTTTGCCCCCTTGTTCAGGTGCCAGCACAGAACTGAATCTTCCAGTACTTATTACAAATATTTTCTATTTTAAAAACTGTTCAATTAAAAGATCACCTGGCTGAATGACATAATAAGAAGGCAGCAAACTTTATAGATCAGCAATGAATGGGACA
The DNA here is from genome assembly GCF_001431845.1 of Calidris pugnax. Taxonomy (NCBI): domain Eukaryota; kingdom Metazoa; phylum Chordata; class Aves; order Charadriiformes; family Scolopacidae; genus Calidris; species Calidris pugnax. Next base: position 24,343,133 of record NW_015094510.1, read on the forward strand.
ATTACTACAGTTCATACGGACCAAAGTAACCAAATGGGAGATGAAGCATCACTTAATTAACCAGGAGCAGCAGGTGTGTGCTCATTTTCTAGGGCATAAACAAGTAAGTAGGAAAAAAAAAATCAGAATAGTGAAAACAGGAAAAGAAATGTAAGCTGCAAAAGCAGGAAGGAGCCAAAGTTGCCTCATGTTAACACATCAGTTCTGCATGTGAAGAGGGACCATGTGCATGATTGTCAGTAAAGAGTGAAAAAAATCTGGCTAGTTCAAGTTGGGAAATCAAAACATTTCATTTTTGGCAGTGACAACAACCCAGGATTTACTAGTCCTGGAATTATTAGTTCTGGCATATTTTACAATAGTATGTATAAACAGGTTTTTATCTGTTCCAATGCAGAGAGTAAAAGGGCTGTGAGACAGCTTGTGGAAGAATAAGATCTTGGAGTATCTCTGGAAGAACTGGTACCAAGAGATTCGTTGAACTTTTCCAGGCTCTGGGGGAGAGGCCCAAGGGATGCATCTGCAGTTCAGCTTACCCTCAAACAACACAAGTGGAAACCTAAGGCACCTTCCAATTTTGACAGCGCCTGAACAATGTTTTAAGATCTTACTTCGGAGAGACCAGGGGTTTTTAATGGAATCTGACTCTCAGTGAATTATTCTGACAGCAGAAAACTGAAAAGATTTTGTTAGAGCTAGTTAACTCTGAACTTCATGGTACTTCCCTCACAACCCGTATCTATGGGAGTATAATAAACATGCTATGTCTACACCACAAAATACTCTGCTTTTTAGCTGGTAAAGGACACCATTTGCATTTTAATGTAACCACTGCCTTTTTGGTATAAAACAAACATGCTGAACAAAAATTCCGAATACATCCAAACAGTTATCTATCTGTTCTGATACTGCAAGGAGAAAACACTGTAGTAAGTGTTTTAAGCTATTCTCAGGTGATTATTTTGTGTCTAGTTTTGTTGTTCTGTTGAAAACAATATCTAAACTTGAAAGACTGGGAGAGCAGATAAGAAATCTCAGAGACTTTTTCCAAGTCTGAAGTTATTTTTATTTTTGTTTTCAGTCTGTAAGATGTGAGCTTAATAATGAATGCATAAAAAAATTAATCATTTAGGACTTTCTTTTTAATAAAAAATAGGCTATTAAAAGTATGCAACGCAGCAAAATGGCTAAGAGTTGCAGCAAGACTGCAAACAGAATTACAAACTAAACGTGACTTAAAAGACTGAAAACTTCTGATATACTCGATACAGAACCTAATCCAATGAATGACTCACAGAATCATTTTATCAATGTGAGAAGATAAAGTGGTTTTGCAATTCTCAGAATGCAGTGTCTGTTATTCCTAACTTTATTTATAGAATAAGGTATAATATTTATAAAATACAGTTAGTCACAGTGTACTTGACAGCAACTTGATTCTCACTTTGAACAACTGTAACAAGAGGGGGTTGATTTTCTATGTGTACAAGAACTTACCAAGTGGAATGCCTTACTATCTGGTTTAACTTTATGTTTTTCCATATATTTGATAAGGCTGCAGTTGGTATACCTAGAAAGGGGAAAAAAAAAGGTGACATTTCTAATATGCGAATCACTGACATTGCAAAGCTTTCTTAGTAGCCACAAAACATTAATAAGACTAGTTTAGTCTCCATTGCTTATCCACTATGCAGGTAAAAACCACAACTACCAACACCAGAAATTGCTTAACAATCACTCAAACACTACAGAAATGCATCTCTACCTCACACGCTTGTAAAACCACATCCACACAAAAGCACACTTCTAACCCACATGCAGAAAGCAAACTATTGCTTGGATTTAAACTGCCTTTTAGCAATTTTACTACTATGCAGTTTCATTCCGTACATTTCTAATGCCAGTGACATGGAGATAAATCCACAGCCCATCTTAACACTCTCCTGCAACATACAGGTTGCTACAAGAGCATCCATAAATTTACTTTTTTTGAAGAGGAGCTCAGAAATAAGGTTTCCAAATGATTACAGTAGCACAGTAGATGCAAGAAATGTATGTGACGGTGCAGCCCCATGTCGCTCAGCAGGGAAACAAGGCAACAGGGCAGGCTCTTAAATGCAGGTATTAGACTGTGACAACACAAGAGCAGAACTGAAAGGTACGCTTTTCTTTAGCCTTCATAAGCTACTCTAGACACCAAACCTAACAATTATACCCTACTGTTCGCTGGAAACACTGTAAGGTTACCAGATCCTTTTTATGCAGCTATCACTGAAAAAGTCAATTCCAGTACCACAGATCTGGGAACAGCTGGGACAAACTGTGCTCAGCAATCTACAGAGCCGCGTGGGCTCTTAATGGCATCACCTGCCACCTTCCCATTTACAGTCTGTCTCTGGCTGCTCTTCTTATGCACAACATCTCAACAGGCCAAGTTCACCATTATGAAACTACTTAATTTTTCCTCTTTTCCACAGTCTAAGTCATAACCATTTCATAGTCCTTGTTTGGCATCTACGGAGAAAACAACCTCAGCAACAAGAAATTTAGGGTAGGAGGGAAAAGAAAACATGCTTTCTTAAGAAAGCTCAACTTGAAGCCGACTTACGTGTTTCTCCGGAAATCTTTCATTAAAGTTGAATGTTCAGGCATCTTTTTTATATCTTCCCAATCTTTATCTGCAAAATCAATATTTATTAATAATTTTTTTTCTTTCCCCCCCCAAGTAAAACAAAGGCTTTCCAGGTATCTGCGTAGCCCTGGTTTTTTTTTTTTTTTCAGTCTGCTGTGCACTCCTTGGCTCATACTCCTTCACTTCTTCAAAACAAATCTTCACAATACCCACACTTAAAAGTTGTGTGCTAATTAGCTCCAAAGCTTTAAAAAAAAAAAAAAAAAACCAACAAAAAAACCCCCCAAAAAACCACAAAAACCAGCTGCCAGCTACAGTGAAGATCACCATATGCCCAGAAGGCAGAAGAAAATCATGTCAGCCACTGTGATTGCACCTTTCAGGGCCATTATTTATTCAGGCGCAGTCGTGATCTCGGGACAGGAGTACACAAGACTCCTGCAAATGCCGTCTCCTTCTAAGGGATTTTCCATTCGACAGCACTGTCTTTAGTTACAGGAAAATGCCCAGGGGTACTGTGTGAATACCTGCTGTCTCAACCTAAAGGAAATACTGTTAGCCAACAAAAGGTTAAGAAACAGTAACATTTGCACACTCAAATTAAAAGTATATTTCATCTCAACTTCTCTGTGTAGACAAAGCCTGAAATAGAATAAAAATAAAACAAAAAAAAAAATCACTGCCAGCACCTAGCCCCAAACGTACTACACTCTGTAACTCCTGAAAAGGCTCTTTGGGCAAGTAGTTTGATTCGAGTCAAATCTTTACTAAGTCTTAGCACAACTGCAGAACACCCAGAGTTTAAAAATACTGCATGAATAAATAAATCAGAGATTAACTATTTAATTATTTATTGAAATAAAATACTATTCTCTTTTCCTATCCTCTACCCCAAAGATGCGTGAAACTGTTTTGAATACGGCAAGTGTCAATTTCTTAATTGACAAAAGGTTTGCTGCAATTAAATGAAAGATAATATACCTTGGTAAGAACCAAAGACCTTCAAAAATCAAATGCAAACCCTTGGAAAGGATTATTTAAACCAATCACAAAACAATAATGAGGTATAATCTATTTATGTAAGCTACACAAGGGCAACGTAAAAGCCAAATGAAGTAAGAAAAGCATAAGAAAAGGGTAGAATTCTAGACTAAAAGCAGAAATGGAGAGCATTGCTTAAAGCAGCAAAATTAAGGGGGATTTTCAAGAAAAATACTTAATATGCAAAGGCAACACTTCTAGGAATCTCATACCGCAGTATAGAAGCAATGAAGTACATACAGGAAACAAAAAAGTCAAGAGGAAAAATAAGAACAAATTTTATAACAAAATTGTAGAACCACATAAAGACCATAAAATTCATGTGATAGGAAGGAGAAATTCCACCAGAACAGTAAAGATTATTAATAGTGAATGGACAACAGCAGGGAACACAAGCGGTGAGGAGAAAGATGACTAAAAAGTAAAAATAAGGCCCTGTTATTCTGACATCTGCGATCATGTGAAGACTAGAAGACAAAGCATTAACTGAAAAGATGCAAAACAGCCTGTAGAAAAACAAGATACAACCAACACTGAGGGGAAAATGCAACAAGTGATATCCACATTACAGTATGTTTTGGTTCATGCAACCAGTTCCTTGTTCTCGTTTGGAATAAAGACATTTTCTCCACATTACAAGCTTTCTACCAAGGCAAACACACAACAAAAAAAAAAAAAAGAAATACCCTTCCCTACTATGTTTAATTTAGCATGAGTTAAACATCTACATAATAGTCACTAGATGTATAGATTTTTGCTTGGTTTCATACAATCATCAGTCACTCCCAAATCTATAGTCACTACTGAAGAAACACAGAAATATTCCTTCAGATTTTTAATCATCCACACATGATTAAACATGATCTTTTAAAATTATAAAACATTGGTACATGTATATGCAAAGATAATCCTATCATTAATAATAGGAAAAATATCTGACTATTAGAATCTAGATTTATAACTCATGAAATAAAGATGGTGTTTGAACAGCTTTGTTGCTTTGATCAGCTGCCACCTTCATATGCAAAGAAAGCAACACAGATATCTTTCTTTGAACAGCAGTGATAAGAAAAATATACCGTATGTACCTGCAGGAAATCCCATTACATTGAATATTCTGTCCAGCTGGTCATGGTGATAAGGATTACTAGTTTTGATATCTTCTTGTCGACAATGGAATATTGGCTCTGATGTTAGCAGCTCTGCAAATATACACCCTATGGCCCAAATATCTTTAAAAAAGGAGAACAGAAATAAAATAAAAAACCAAATGAATCTTTCCAAACGCATCTTGGTGAGGTAGAATGTTAGCTTATCAGAGATAAGGTCCCTGCATTGAAAATCATTGAAAATTTCAAGTTTCTATTGTAGAAGTGCAACACTTCGTCGACTTTTCCTTTTAGCTACAGATAGAGGTACACAATTCAGTAACTGCACAGGAGCTGAAGAGAGGATCGTACGAATTTTTGTGGGGTTTTTAAAGTGTAGTTACCATTTATTGTTGTAAGAAATTAATTTGAATAATAAAAAAAAAAAAACCCAAAGGAAACTATTTGGGTAACTGTCCACACATCAAACACAAATGAAGAAAAGCCAACCAACATCTTGCCCATTCGCTGCCACACTGTCCCCACCAAGAAATATGCTGTCTGATCAGCCTCTGGGTTTAATAAGTATTACATGACCCAAAAACCCCAAGCTGCAAAGCTGCAATATTGGAGAAAGCCAATGCTATATGCCTTGCACAAAGTAGCAAGAACATCGCTCCTATGTACCTCACCCCTTTTTCTTGATAACATTCATTTAAAAAACAAACAAAACAAACCCTTTCTGTTTTAACTGTTGTGTCCCAATCTGCAAAATCAGATAGCCTGAACTTCCCCAGTTGTTTTCCTGATTTTTTTTTCTAGTATATACAAATGCAATTTTTAACCTACTTAAGTAATGCTACACTGAACCTTGAATGAACAAGAAAAGGTCATGAACAAGGACAAAAGAAAATGATGCAGAGAGCATAACCCCATTACTCAGTGTTTGTACACAGTCAGGTTTTATCTATGCTAAAAAATAAATTATGTACTGAAGGCTATGACCATTCATGCAGTTTCACATGCTGCAAGCGGAAGAAAATGCCAGTAAAGAGAAGGAACATGCAAACACAACAACAAAAAAAGCAGTTTAAAGGAACAAATAGAGAAGTGTATTTAATCTATAAAAGAAATGTATTCACAGAAAAGTAAATGAAAATACATTTAAGTCGTAAATGTTAGAATTTCTGACAAAAACACTGACACGATCTTAAAAAAAACAATGTCGAAGGTCTGGGGAAAGCATTTCAGGTTACAAAGACCACAACATGTGTGTCGACATCCAACCCCCACGTTTGTGCAAAGTAAATGGAGTGTTGCAGAGGAAGTTATTTCCCCCAAAACCCTTGCCAGGCTTGAACGTATCTTTGAAACGAGCCAGTAAGAGAAAAAAAAAACCCTCCAGTCTCTCTCCCTTCCATGGCAAAGGTGCTTGCACCTACTAACGGCAACCCTCCCTCCCTCCAGCCTGCTGCTGGCCTGTTCCCCCTGTCCCACAGCCACCCCTGCCCTCTGCCATCCCCTACCCCAAACTAGTTAGGGCACAGACTGGCAGAGCAAAGTCAACCAGACCATGGCAAGGCTGTTAGAATTCAGACTGGTAAGTAGGAATTCAGTGAGGAGGTGAGGAGGATGCAGCATTAAGGTGATGTAACTAATGCCATCCTCGCAGTGTCTGTGTTCTGTGAGGCTTGGGATTTTCTGATATGCCTGATGCAGCATCCCAGCTTAGCCTGTTGCGTGACTCTGATCACATCTCACTACTTAAAGCAATTCCTGTTCACATGTGTGCTTTGAAAAAGACACAGAGACTAAAACCCAGCTTGTTTTTACAGTTTAGTTTCAGTGCAGCCAGTATATTCTCCATTCTGTACATTCCTTAGTTCATGTATTTATTACACTAGCTAAAAACCTCTACGATAAAATCAATGCACTGTGCCTTATCATCTTCATATGGATTCTAGTAATAGTTCAAAGATGCATCCATATTTTGTATAACCTCTAACAGCATTTACGAAAATCTTGGGTGAAAGCCATATAAAATTACATTGCATTGCAGGGCATTTGGAGCCAAACCCCCGAAATATTTCCCTGCTATTCCTAGCCAGAGACCACAGTAAACTAAACAATTTGTCAGAGTTTAGTATTTCCTAAAGAGTCAGCAATGTACCTTTAACTCAGCTACTGTCCTTTGCACTATTTATCAACGCTGCAATATTTGGGTACACTTCACACAAAGAACAAAACAGTGAGTTTTCATCCAATTTACTTACCAATAGCTTTGGTATAATGCCTTGCTCCAAGAAGCAACTCTGGAGCTCGATACCAGAACGTTACAACTACTGGATCCAAGTCTGCTAAAGGCTTCAGAGGTGAATTAAATAATCGGGCAAAGCCCATGTCAGCTGCAAAATTCAAAGAGAGATGCTTTAAAATTTGAGGAAAACTACCAATTGTCTTGTTTGTTTGTTTGTTTTTTTGTTTTAAACAAACTGATTGAGTTTACTTGTTAGTGCTACCATCACTGTGCTACATAAAAGACAAACGCGGACTGTAGCAGATAGGAATTCTGTGAGCAGGTTTTCTTAAAGCTTTTGTAGAAGTTACTGGATGTCACCACCTATGAAGTATATCATTATAAATCATTACTAACATGAGCCATTTGGAACAAAGAATTAACCATTGTTCTGAAAAAGCGCATCAACTCACTTCTCTCAGGACACTGGTAAATCCTGACTCATTTTACCTGATATTCTCCAGTAAAATATTCCATTATTACAGGATGGTCTTTCAAGAAGCAGCATTTTAAATGTGAGCAAAATGCAAGTTCTGCAATGGTTAGAATGATTTATAATACATACATGCACATCACAAAAGCTCCCTCCTCACGAAGTTAGCTGTAGCAAGATTTCCTTCACACAGAACAGCAGCTAAGCCTATAGCATCTCCCTCCCTGCTCATTTTCAGTCAAGATTTCCAGTATTTCCAGTATAAAGATACCAGTACTGAATACCATTTAGGCTATGATTTTAAAATTCTGTTTGGGGCCCTTATATAATTAAAAACTGCTTTTTAGAATTGGTGGTATACAACTGCTTAGAAAGCTGCTTGAACTACCAAATATAAGTGATGAAGGAAAAAATGGGCAAAGACTAAAATATGCACCTTCTCCCACCAAATTGCTTTCCCGACCCACCAATCCCCAAATCCCAAGGAAAAGGGACTCTATGGTGCAGGGATATACACATGCTGAGAAAGACTCAAATGAAATGGGATGAGTAGCCATTCTGAGGGAAAAGGACCTACCTACTATAGCCCACTGGTTGAGGGAAAACTGCAGTGTAATATGGGTCTCTAACTTGACTAAACAATCCTTTATTTTTTTCATATGCATTCCTATTTATGATTGTTTTAATGCATTTAAAAAGAGAAACATTTTACAGTTATCTACATGAAAACATTCATTACTCAAGGCATGATCAAGTCACTAGCAACTATGAAAAATAATGAAAATTGTTGGCAGAAAGTGAATTTATGACTCAAAATGACACAAAAAGCCTATAAAAATTATTTTAAGTTAAATACCAGTTATGTATTTTTTAGAAAAATTAGTTACACTGGAAAAGTGGAAGCCCTTGGTATGGGTATAACTTCTGCATTCTTTTCCCGCTGTGGTAATATCTTAAGAAAATAAGAAAAAAATTCCTACGTTTTGATAACACACTTAGAAATCCAGGGTCCCCCTCCCTCTTCCCCCGCTGGGAATGGATGGCTCAGAGGACTGGTGGTCCAATACAGAATCTTTCACCTGTCCATTAACAGCCTGACTAAATTTAGTTGTGCTTTAAATTTGTTCTCAAATTAATTCAATACTATCAATTAAGAAATAAATGGGTGGTCTATGTGCAATTACTAGCAAGTAGTTGTGTACAGCAAATATCACCACCACAGTTGAACGTGAAGGTGCCCAGAGGATGACCTACAAACTCAATTTTGGAAGCAACCGCTCCGTGAAGAATAAGGTAATAGGAAGAAATTTTCCCTTCCGCTGGTACCTGTTTTGTACGGAGAAGACCTCAATCTCTACTGTCAACTTTAAACCTGGGAAGGGCACTAAAAGCTTTCGGGGTAGGATTTGCAGAAGCGTTCAGTTCTGGCCCGTCTGCTCCTTGGACTTCAGAAGGGTGAGGGAGGGACTAGAGCAGCACTGAACGCTACGAGAAAATCCTACCCCGAATCATTATACTAGTGGTGAACCATATAGTTCAAATAAACAAAACAGGAAGAGTATAGAGCAACAATGCAGAAGAATGATCTCATAAAGAAAACAGAGGGAAGTGAAAAAGATGAACTACGGGGCTGCATTACCATAGCAAATATGAGCAGGCTGTGCATTAGCAATCTGCTATCAAAGCACTGCCATGCTAATGCACAGCATGGTATAGCTTATTACTTTTAGACTACAGTTAATTTTTATTTATTTATTTACTTTAATTTAAAACAACTGAAGTTTTACAAATTATCCTCTCACTGTGAGTAGTAATTCCCATAAACAAATTTTACAATAGTGGGGAAAGCGTTGGGTCCTTCCTACACCACTACATCCCAGTTTGTGCATTTAGCAATAGTTCTCACTAAGCATTTTGGCTGGATTACTGTGTTTTCTGGACTTTAAGATCCCTTGCCTTTATCTCCAAGGGACCTATCTACCCTTTCAAGAACATTTTGTAGTCTAAATGCCACCTTTGATTCCATTATAAAATTTAAAGTTTGTAGTAATGAATAGTTCCCTATTTAGATTTTATAAGCAGCAGCAAGATAATGTCATGGCATTACAGGGGTAAATGGAGGAATTTTTAAAATCCTATTCTTTTCTCCTCCTTTCCCCTAGCTAGCTCTCATCTTAATCCCCACAATCAAAATCCCCCACCCCACACAAACACCCACTTAAACAAAATGTAACGACATTTTCCACTTTTCATTGATGAGGCTACAGCATTTCATCGTCAGAACTGGTGCACGGGGCTAATAATCAAGAAGCCAGTCACTCAGAAAACAGCATTTAGGCAATGTGCCCAGGCACGTACTAGTATTACAATGACTACTTTAGGTGGTACAACTGCACCTTCAGAACATTCTAACTTAAATGCTACACTGGGACTTATCAAAGATATAAACATACCAATTTTTACTCTTCCTCGCTCAGGACCTTCACCCATAACTAAAATATTAGCAGGTTTCTGTGGAAAAAAAAATAAATATACAATACATATACCACGATAAACCTAAACATTAGTCTCTGAAAAGTTAGTTAAGCTTTGTTTTGCCAGTTTTAAACCAAATTTGTTTCGATAAAAATGACAAGTTTTACTGTCACGGTAAAGCTGTGCAAGGACCCAGACACAGGCTCTCCCTCGCTGCATCTTCCTCACGTTTCTTTTCGGTGCTTCTGTGCTCCAGCACCATGTCCCCTGACTGACACCCTGGTGTCTGTCCTCAACCCACATGAGCTGGCAGACGCCGAGCCACCAAGATTTCTACCAAATTTGCCCTAGATCCTTTTGGCAGGAGGCAGTCCCGTTGCTGCCCACCACCCCGCACCCCCAGCATGGGGATGGGATGCCAGCTCTACAACATGTTTTGCCCGGGGTCATTAAGCACGTTTGCAGACACATTTTACATCAAAAAAAAATCTGAGTGAGATGCAGATTAAACATTACCACACCACTTTATACTGGAGAGAAAAAAAATAATCTAAATTATTTCTATTTACAAGCGTATACCAATTCAGACAGCTGCAAAACTGGAAATCATTGCCTTTACATTATTTTTCTCTCCATCTTCCCTTTCTTTTACTAGTGAGGTGAGTTAAAGAATTGAGCTAGAGTTCAGCTGGTTAAAACAATGCTAAGACTTCATATAAATCAAACCTGTAGTGCTTATTTTGAGGGGAAAAAAGTCAGGAAATTCACAAGTAGAGCCAAAAATTTATGCTAGACTTGTTTTGAAATGGAATGATTTAGATACCCACTCATACGGTAAATCCTGGACAAGACAGGGGCTCTTATTCAATTGTGAACTGTAAGAATTATAATAAGGCTAAGTTACAGCTCTTGTTCTGATTTCCCAGTTTAAAACGATCTGAAGAAAAAAGTACACTAGCAAGATAGTTTAGGCTACCTAAAAAGCAATACAATAAATCCTAATATCTTAGTGTGATTTACGAGCACGTATTTTGGGAAACTCTCAAGTCTTCCCAAATCTATCAGGCTCTGGTGTAAAGACATTCTAAGAGACAAAAGACCACAATTTGATATCAATCTAGTAGTACTTCATAGTGTGTAAAACAAGGTACGAAAAATTAATAATCCAGAAAAAAAAAAGTCCTTGAGAAACGTATTTACTACTGCATATGAAAGGCTCCAACATGGATCTCTGAAACTGTACTGTCCATGTAGAAAATACGTAAAAGGAATTTGAGGTGTTGCATCTCTTCCCTGAGACCAGGTTAAAGACAGAAAAAAATGTCACAGCTTGACAGTGACCAAAGAGGTCAGATATATCCCATTATCTTTCCAACAGCAGTAACAACAGACCCAACTTGTGCTGCATTAGCTCAGTGATATGCAGAAGAGCTCGTGTCCCACACCACCACCACCCCTTTTGTTTTCTTGAATCAAGTCATATGCTTCAGGTAAGTGTTGCTTCAGTATTAAAAAAAAATAATAAAATGCAGTATGTGGGCACGCTGCTCACAAAGCATTCTATTTTGACTGTTTCTATAAAAGTCCTAGAAATAAACAAGCAGCATAAGTCTTTAAATTCAGAGTTAATGTTGAAGTTTAAAGCAATTCAGTCTGCTAGGCAAGAAAACAGATCATTTCACCACACAAACCATTCTATTGCTACACTGTGACTCAATGAGAAAATACAGATATCTTTTACGAAAGCTGCTTCAATATATCTGGGAGGTTAATAAGCTACATGCCTAATTAATATTTTTTTGAGTTAACAAAACATTACACAGGCACTGAAATTTTTCAGATAAATAATACATTGACCTAAAAATATAATTTCTCCCCCTGCATTTTCACAGGTTGATAATACTCTACAAAAACACCTGTAACACCCTCAGGATATTTTTACCTTAAAACATTTTACTATTTGGATTTCGATAGGGACAAGAAGACACATTCACACAAAGTCTCCATTATGCCAGATGATTAATCAAAACAGAGCTGAGTAACGATTCCTGCCCCAAAAATCTTCTACTTTAAGTTCAAGGTAGGTACAGATGAGAAGAGAAAGCACAAACAGATAAGACAGTAACTGGTTTGCAAAATAAGTAGCTACAGCTTGATTCACACTCAAATATTTTTTTACTCTCAGGATTTAGAGAAAATCTTTAAAAATGCAGACAATTTAGAATTCTGTGTAGGAGGCTTCTAAAGCCGCACATAAAAAAAATCTCAGTGGATCTGGAATAACCATTCACAGCAGTTCATTTCTTTCTCGACTCAAAGGCCCTTCACTGAAACAGCTCTGCTTGAAACAGAAGATTCTTACTATAAGCAAAAATATTTATATAGTCACATCACTTTAAAGAGATATAACATCACAGTTAAAGAATTAAATTTTAAATCACAGGGGCTATTCTGAAGGTTTCCATTCCTAAAATCATTGCATTAGTAGCTTGGAACAACACGGTTAGTTGAAAGAATTTTCCAAATAAGACCATTAGTAAGTATTTAAATTCAATAGGGGAATATCTACCAGAAAGCAGTATAGGGACAGTACTCATGTTCCTAGAACATAAGCATTTTACGAACTCCCTGAAAAACATTCAAGTTCACTAACAGAAGTCTAAACAACTCCCCAGATCTGTCTCTTTCAGCAACTCATTACATATTAGACATTTATTTGCAAAGAAAAATAAGCAGTCATTACAAACAGAAGGGAGAAATCTGGACTAACTTCAGTTAAGTTTGTTAAATTTCAGTTTAATTATCCAGCAAAAATGAAAGTTTGAAGCAGTTATTCAAAAAATCTTTCAGCAATTTTTATATTGTGTTCTGAAAACACATTACTTAAAACCAGGTATTTTTATGTAACTACAAATGATCAACTTTTAAAAGTCTCTCATTTTTGTTCTAATAGAGGCATATTTACTTTTGCTTTCAAGTAAAACAATTTGCTCATGTGAGACAAATGCAAATGAAAGAGCTGTTAATAATCCTAAACTGAAGAGCCATGCAGTGACGTGCAAAACAACGTTCTGGCAACACCACAGAACAAAATTTAAGAAAAATCACCACCCCCGACAGCCCACCTCAGCAGCAGGGGAATAACCCACTCTCATGGATGAATGGTGTTGGCAAATATAGCACAGCACTAGATCTTATCTCGTCCTAGATCTGGCCTTGTCGGACTCCTTGTATGATTTCTAGACAAAGGCTAATTACTATTACTACTCAAGACAGTACAAAGATCCTCACTGAAATATTTTTAGGTACTTCTAATTTAATCCTTATTTGCAAAGTGCAAACAGAAATCCTAAGGAGGCAGCTAATTTCAATTAAAGGAGCTAAAAAACCCAGAGGCTATACCAACAGATTCATAGATCTATAAAGAACTTCAGGCAGCCACCTTCTTCCATCCACCTGACCTAACACAATATACCACTCTCTGTTCACCCCAATCCTAAAGTCTCTGATGATGAAGGCTGCACAACTCCCAAGCAATCTATTCTCTTCCTCTCTTCTCTCCTTTGCTTCTAACTCAACAAATGAGGTTACTCTCATTGCCTCTGACACATCAACAGAAAGATCAGACACCCCCTCCTTCACTGCAAGGACTTCTCACACTTCTGAAGATATGCATCTCTTTTCAGTCCTTTCACCCAGATTAAAAGAACGCTCTCCCGCTTGGTGTTTCCTAGTAGGTTATTTTTTCTGGATGTATGATCATTCTTCTTGCTTCCCTCTAGCTGTTCTGCCTTGGGCCATCTATTTGTTTGAACTCGAGTGCTCCAAATGACATACAGGCTGCTCCTGCCGAGGCTTCTCTAATGCTAAATACAGGGGAGGGATCGTTTCACACGCCTTGCACAGCATCCTCCACTTTATACAATCCCAGTATGGTATCTGGATTTGCCTCGCTGTGTAAAGCTGCTGGTTCATCTCAGGGTTATAAGCCATGCTTTCATCACATCTTTCCTACAGGACAGCTACTTATTTTTTTCCATCTTTCTTCCTCTTTTTCTTTTTAATCATTGTTCCATTTGAACAAACATCACAGTCACATACTGCTTCCTAACATACACCGAAAATGTTTGTGTTAATTCAGAGGGGAAACTCAGACTTTAGAATTTATTTGGTTTTCTATTTTGAAGCTAAAAAAAATGCAAACAACATGAAAATTATACCAATCTATGTCTTGATGAGATGTGATCGTATCAAAAAAAGACAGCATTCCTGTTGCTCACAGCAAGTTATTCATAGGCGCAGGAGATGATTACTTCTTCTACGTCCGCATAATAGATGTCTAGAAATCAGGGGACATTTTTTCATGCTGCAGGAAAGGCATTCTGCTGGAATGCATTCCACTACGTTTTACTCATGAAAGCAGTGAGGAAAAAAAAAACTGGCATTTTTGGACAGCTTAGCCTTTGCGATCTTTCATAGAAATTACTTTTAGCATCAAACCAGGTCTGTAGAAACTACTACTCCACATAGTATTTGCTATGAGACTGTTCCTGAACTTGCAAGTTTTCAAAGGTTGATTTTAAACATACCTATAACAAAAATTCCTTTGCATTATGTATAGTATTATAATGTAGATGCTACCTTTCCCCCCCGCCTCCTTATTGTTTGTAGTAGTCCCATGTACGTTTATGAACAGATTTACCTTCTTTATACCTGCATTTTAACAGAATCATAGATTGGTTAAAGTTGGAAGGGACCTTAGGGATCATCGAGTTCCAACCCCCCTGCCATGGGCAGGGACACCTTCCACTAGATCAAGTTGCTCAAAGCCCCATCCAGCCTGGCCTTGAACACTTCCAGGGATGAGGCATCCACAGCTTCTCTGGGCAACCTGTTCCAGTGCCTCACCACCCTCACAATAAAGAATTTCTTCCTAATATCTAATCTAGATCCACCCTCTTTCAGTTTAAAGCAATTATCCCTCATCCTAACACTACATTCCCTGACAAAGTGTCCCTCCCCATCTTTCCTGTAGGCCTTTAGGTACTGTAGGCCTTTCCTGTACCCCTTTAGGTACTGGAAGGCCATTATAAGGTCTCCCTGGAGCCTTCTTTTTTCTTCTCCAGGCTGAACAACCCCAACTCTTTCAGCCTGTCTTCAGAGGAGAGGTGCTCCAGCCCTTTGATCATTTTTGTGGCCCTCTGCTGGACCCATTACAACAGGTCCATATCCTTCCTGTGCTGAGGGCTCCAAAGCTGGATGCAGTACTGCAGGTGGCATCTCACCAGAGCAGAGGGGCAGAATCACCTCCCTCGACCTCCTGGACATGCTTCTTCTGATGCAGTCCAGGATGTGGTTGATTTTCTGGGCTGTCAGTGCACATTGTTAGGCCGTGTTGAGCTTCTCATCCACCAACACCCCCAAGTCCTTCTCAGAGCTGCTCTCAATCCATTCTCCATCCAGCTTGTATTTGTGCTTGGGATTGTCACAACCCACATGCAGTACTTTGCACCATTTATCATCCTAACCAATTTCCATTTGGATAATCCCATACTTAAGAGTTTGGCTACTAAAACATTTCTCAGTAAAGGGTTCACAGTAACAGAGTGAATCACACCAGTGACTTTTGTTAACCCCTAATTTGTGCATCGTTAATGGCTGTGCCACCATTTTTCAGAACTAGCCATCCTACCCATTTCTACCTGTGATGAGACAAGATAATTGAAAAAAGTATAACACTGGTTTTCATTAAAACCAATTCATTTTTTAAAAAGCAGTTTAAGAGAACAATACTAAGCAAAGTGCTTTTGCCCTTAAATTATTTTGCTTTTGCAATCATGGCCTCAGTAATGATTCTATTAAGATTTAGAACAAATTACTTTTTAATATTTTAGACTTCAAAGTATTATATTAAACAATACAGGAACAGATTCAAATGCACAACCCTGCAATTATACAAAAAAAAAAATACAATTTCTTCAGCTGTATGCGAGCAAGTGCCTGAGAAGCATGAAACAAGTTAAAAAGGTCTTGCTGTGAAGTTTGCAATACATTGGCATGGGGAACAAAGAAATCAGAAAGCTTTCAGAAGACAACTGCAAGGGTTTACCAAGTTGTAGCCTGCCTGCAAGAGCATTTTTGTGATATAGCAGTAGAAATTTTTTGGTGTGGTTTATCACTTCCCAGTTACGTCCTCTGACAAGAAAAACTGGGCAGCAAAAACCTAGTCTTCAGGTAGCCTTGCAAAATCCACACCCTATCTCAAGTTCTGTGAACTGCAAAATATTTATGCTTCTTAAGGTACATCCACCTTAGCAACCTTGTTGATCTTCAAGTAATGGTAACACAAACCAAAACATTTCCTTATTATCAAGGTGAGATGTTCCCCTATTGCATTCTTAGGGATTGGAACTGATTTATTTTGAACACTTTCTGGTTAAAGAAAATAATTCCATTCTCTTTCCACTTTGAACAAAACTGACAACTTCAATGCTAAATAGCACTTTAGCACAATGAAAGTGTCAATACAACCATATTCAAATGATAGTATCAGCATTTTTCTGAAGTTAATTTATGTCCTTGAATTCAAAGATGTGCATTCGTAATTAAGATAATTTCAGTTGCATTTACTGATTCGGGGTTATGAAAAGACCACCCCAAACAATAGCTCCACAGAACTCAACATGTATTAAATCTAAACATTAAAGTCTTCTTTTTAATTAAAAAACGCATGAATTGTGAAAAGCACAGTAAAATTAAGAAAAACTAATTTAATACTTCCTGTTAATTATCTTCTTATAAAAACATCTCAGAGCTGTTTTAAAAAATAATAAATCAAGCATCTAAATAAAATTCTCATTAAAACCAGGAACCATTAAAATTACCAGTAACAACTAAACAAAAATAAAAACTAAATTATCAAAGCACACATGCTCAAAATTTTTAAAAGTACAGAAAGTATTTGGATAGGATAAAAGACAAAGGGACGTCATATCTATGCCAGAGAGGCCTTCTGCTAGTTACCATCACCATATTTTATCTCTGTTTCAGCCTGATAAAAGCTGTTGGCCTCACTATTACATTTTTATGCACTGAACACACTCCAAGAATTTCTTTCCATTGCTGTCACTCAATTACTGCCAACTTGGGGCAACATAACTTTTTAAAGCCTGCACAAAGCCTAATAGACAGGCTTTTCTATCACTTTCATTGGAACTGAATCGAAAGTAAATTAAAAAAAACTAATTACACTTTTCAAGCCAGCCCTCCCACTCCCTAAAAATGTACATCAGGAAAAGCTGCAGGGTATGAATTTCTGTACTAAGTTTCCAAGGAAGGAAAGGTGGATATCATAGGCAAAACCATTATTATAATAATCTAACATGTCAAATGTCATTAATACATCATTCAAAAGTGTAATAACAAACTTAGTAAAGTAAAACAGTCTTGCAGAAATATATTTCCTGTGTGTTTTACTTTAAAAGTCATTACTGAGCCCACAGGTGAGGACGACTGGATGCTGTGGACACATCAGAGCAGGACCAAATGCAAGAGGAGAGCAAGCATGCACTGAAACTGCAGGATTCCAGGTATAATTCCATATCCTTTTTCAATTTAGAGTTCTGCCTCACAAGTAAGGACTTTGAATAGGTAATAAAACATCAAGTGCCATTTTTGCTCACTCATTTCGTTGGAGCAGCTTCCACAGGTAACCTTATATTTTCTAATACTTTCACACAACAGAAGAAAACTGCCTTATTTACTCTTTGGTTTGCATGCAGTTGGGGAAGCCCAGGGCACCTTCCTTAACAGCCCTATTTTATTTTTGTTTTTCATTTAATTAGTACTCTCATCACTTCCATAGCACCCTACCTATATTGACTAATGCATAGCTCCTCCTGTTCTGGATGAAGAAAAAAGAATATAAAAAAGGTAAAGGCCGACACAATTTATTACTATGCACTTTCCAGTGGTTGTCTCAGCTTTGTTCGTGCTTACTCGTTAAAGCATCCTTGTGCACAGAACAAACACAGTATTTCTAACAACACCCCAAAGATTGTTTTGTGCCACACGTGTTCAGAGCAAATCAGGTGAAGCTAGGAGTTCACAATGAGCAAGTTTGTATATGGAATAAGCATGCCCTGTTTATAAGGTGAGTTTTTCAGAGAGTAATTTGAAACTGGTCAGATTAAATCAAAGGAACATTTTCTTATCATCTTGTCAACTTCTCCTCTATATTATGAGTATAGATCATTCACCTAAATCATTACAATTTCTTTCAAGAGCAGGATTCAGACAAAACAATTATTATAGCTATGTCCTATACTTTGAACATTTTATAGTCCTATCTTCCACAGCATTTTACAAAGTGGTAACTTTGCCACAACCTTAACAAAGTAGTTATTATTAAAAAAACCAACAAAACTAAAATGGCAAACTGCATTTAAGTGTTTCTAAAAATCATACTCTAGGATTTTTTCTAAATCCTACTGCAAGGTTTTTATTCACTAAGCTTAATTCAAAGGTAAGTTTGTGATAAAAGAGCTTCTGGTCCTCCACAGCCCTCTCGTGCCAGAACCAAAAATTATGTTGATACTTTTTCCATCTAGCTAGTACAGCTCTTTACCTTTAATAAAGGAATTGGAACTGAAGTTTCTAGAATACTTTTCCTCTGTAGAAGTTCTACCTATATTTGTATTTACATATAATCATAGAACTGTCTAGGTTGGAAGGGACCTTTAAGATCATCTAGTCCAACCATCAACCTAACTCTCATAAAAACCATGTCTCTAAGCACTATGTCCACCCATCTTCTGAACACCTCCAGGGATGGTGCCTCAACCACTTCCCTGGGCAGCCCATTCCCATGCTTAATAACCCTTCCAGTGTTAAAGTTTTTCCTAATATCCAATCCGAACCTCTCCTGGTGCAACTTGAGGCCATTTCCTTTTGTCCCATCAGCTTTGACTTGGGAGAAGAGACCAACCCCCGCCCCTCCACAACCTCCTTTCAGGTAGTTGAACAGAGCGATACAGAGTTTCCCCTCAGCCTCCCTTTTTTTAGGCTGAACAACCCCAAATGTCTGGATATGAGAGTTATCTCAGCTGGTTTACCTACAGCTACTGTGGCAATGCACTAAGATGACTGAGCAAACCTTCCAACAGCAAAGGATTACTTACTCACGTTACTCTTTCCAGCGTTATAATCAGGTATCTGGCCGCCTTGGAAAGACAGCACATTAAAAACCAGACTAATAACAAAAAACCAAGTTTAAAGCTACAGAGAAGAAACAAATTTAGTATAGTCTGCCCTCAGTTAATGCACTTGTATCCCCAAAGTTTCACGTAATTCGGGCAGGACTTTTGCTATTAAAAAAGGTAAAACCAGATTCAAAATACTTGAAAAAGTCCTTGTATATATACACACAGATGAAAAAAATATCTATATATCAGGTATCTATATATGAATGATATTCCTCAATATATTAGTTACATTACACCCATATAATTCCCATTTTTTATTGTGGAATACACACCACCAGTTGCAGTTTTTCAGCTATTTTTCCTACAGAGTGTAGCAGCAATGCTATCATTTCTCCTATCTCAAACTCTAAAGCACCACCTTGTTTTCAAAGTCCTGATGCAGTATGTGGACAGATGGGTTTCTGGTGCTGTTATTAAATGTATGTTCCATCAAACAAGGACAAACTTCTCAAAAGCCACCACACTGACATAAATTCTCAATGAAAGGCACTGAAAAGGCCTGCCTTGATTTGACGGGGAAGGAGGAGAGAAAAAACAAAAGCAGTACTCTTCACAACAGCATTTATAGCCATATGAAGAAAACTATGAGTTATTTTCAGCCTCAAGTTTGCAGTTCCCCTTATGCAAGGGCTACCTGTTAACTGGGCCAAGATCACAAGTTAAAAATTATTTGATTTACAATGATGCAGAAATGTCAGGTAAATACTCTGCTTCCACTGCTGCTCGTGTCTGACAGTTCTGCAGCAGATAAGTGAAAAACCTCTCACTAAAACATCAATAATCAGGTAATGTAACTCTGTGCTGTCCGTAAGACATCTGGTGGTTAAATATGCAGCCTTACTTTTTCCATGTCTTTTTTTCATCTTGTAATTCTTTGATATAGAAGTTTCCACTGAGTACAAAACTCCACATTTAAGAGCTTTACCTGCATTTCCTCTAGGCAGTAACAGTCCAAGAGTAAGTCTGTCTAGGTTTGGCCACGTTATTGGCTAGGTAAATTAGCAAAGTTCTTCTAATATATACATTGCTCCACCTGGATC
Source organism: Calidris pugnax (assembly GCF_001431845.1). Classification (NCBI taxonomy): domain Eukaryota; kingdom Metazoa; phylum Chordata; class Aves; order Charadriiformes; family Scolopacidae; genus Calidris; species Calidris pugnax. The sequence goes on from NW_015094510.1 coordinate 24,363,401, forward strand.
TTACATTTAAACTTCAGACAAAGACTGTGTTTACTGTAGTTTCAAAACAAGATATGTTCATGAATAGAGCAAAAAAGTGTTTCCAGTATCACTGTCAGTTGTAAATGACAAGGCTGTGGGACTCAGCTTTAATCACTGCAGAGGATTAATTATTTTAAGAATTGTTTATGGAAAAGAAATACTGAGCTAAGAAGCAAGGAAGTTATTGATAAACTAAATTTAGGATCCAACAAACAAAACAGAAGTTGGTACATCAGACAAACTGATATAGTCAGACCCTTTGGAAACACCTGCAGAAGATAATGAAAGGCTAAAAACCATTACTCATCTTGATGATACTCAGACCAGGTTGGACTTGACCATCAAACAAATGGGGCTTTGAATAAAAGCAGAAGTCTAAGAGGTGGATTTGGAAAATGTTCTTGAAATTGTGAGATTTTTGACCTCTCCTTGCACTTCTATTTTCATTTGAATCAAGTTTATAAACAAGCTTTTTACTTGCAATCAGAAAAACATCTACCCAAAGTTCCATATTCAGCATTTCATCTTATTATAAAAAACAGCATCATGTGGTAAAATATTATCAAGAGCTTTTAGGATTGTTTTGCCATTTTTGCCAAATACTAGTTGCTTGGATAAAAATTATTTTCAGGTGTATTTGTTTATCTTGCACATTATCATAAATCTTGGATTTTTACTCTGTCCTTTCATTGAAGGCTTTCAGGTTGGCTAAGCACAATTGCCCCTCCATAAATCCATGCTGACTACTCCCAATCACCTCCATGTCTTTCAAATGCTTGGAAATAGCTTCTGGGAGAATTTGATCCATCACCTTCCCAGTGATTAAGGTGAGAGTGACTGACATGAATTTCCCAGATCCTCCTTCTTGCCTTTCTTGGAACATGGGAGTGACATTTGATTTTTTCCCTTCAGGAACCTCACCTGATTGCTATGATCTTTCAAAGAGAGTGGCCTCACAATGATTTCCTTATATAAAGCAAATGATTTTATGTATCTCTATAGGCTTCTCTACAGTGAATTCAAAGATCTCTAACTAGTATGCCATCTACTTTCCTGATTGGAAGGCTGGTAGCACTGCAGCAATAGACGCTGTATTCATAGCTTCAAAGATGCATTTCTACAAAGTTGACAGACATTACTCAATCAAGAGCTTGACCTAACAGACCACTGCCAGCAACAATGTCCTAAAAGAAAACAAGACAAATGGATTCTCATTTGCACAGTAGTTTGGTTTGGTTTTTTTGTTTTGTTTTGTATTAAAAAGGAAGTTTGTTTGGGTTTTTTTGGGATGGTGGACTTTTTTGTTTTGGTTTGGTTTGTTGTGGTTTTTTTTTAAAATCACTAGCATGAGCATCAAATACTTAGTTTTGTAGTCTCTTCTGATCATTTCTACACTTTGAATAGTTACCGGTTTGAAAGTTTAATCTAAAACATCAAGAAAACATCAGAAGGCAGGCAAAGAAGTGTTCATGTTCCCTGCAAATAGCAGCATTAAGAAACACTAAATAATGTCATTTTAACTATAGAATATTTAGAATTATAGTAAATTACAACTTACAGGAAAAGATGCTATTACTGGCTATGCAAGGCAACAAGGTTCTGCAAGACACATTGTTCTTTTGTGGTCTCAAGAAAGCACACACACAATGAAAAACACCTTGGAAACAAAAATCTTGGGAAATGCAACAGCTGACGATCAAAACAGTGACCGCGTTTAGGCTGGGTTTTCGGTTTGGTTTTTTCCTCCTTTGAAACAAATCAAGAAGTCACTACAATGCCTTTTGGGAAATAATGCCTATTATCTCTTTATATAGTTAAACAGGGTAGAAGACCAGCCTGCTTTTAAAAGCTGCCAACTTCTTTTGAGTAATCTGCACAGCTTTTCCTACTATTTGTTTTTAAGCATTCAGGTTAATTCCTTCAAATGGCCAGTTTTGTAAGCAGTAGAGCAGGACTAAAGGGCACTCCTGTATTTCTGAATTAATCCTTGAATACTGATGAGGGAGACATCCTTGGATTCAAGAGCTCTAATGCGGAAAATGGTAAATTGGCAGGGTAAAAGTTCCATATATTTAACTTTGCCTAAAGCACATACTTAAGTGGTTCACTCAGAGCCTGTAAAGTGACTAAGACGTTGTCTACAAAAAAACACCCTGGCAGTGGCTTCTCCTCATTTATATTTAAGAGAACATCTTTCGCGTTCCTGCTAATTCCAAGCCTGGCAGCAGGTATCCTTGGGAAGAGTCCAGGTCCCAGGAACCTCCTTTCCCACTGTCTTAAAAGTTTGTCGGCTTGAAAGCTTAATAAAAACAGTGCCCATCCCACAGCAGTGTTCAGCTGAGCAGCACCCTAGGAACGCATTAAACAGGCTGCAGTATCCTGTGCTAGCATCAGTTTGTGAGTGGTCACATCTGCAGTGACACAATCCCAGACTAACTAGGGCAGGGATGTTACTGATGAAGTCTAAGAGATTGTCATTCTTTTGGCAAGAGACAGGAGGAGGGGAATGGGAAGCAGCAGACCCCTCTTCCTTACCTGACTTGCCAAGCGTTTAGCACCCAATAATACCATCCACAAAGAAATAGGCCAGGGAATCGAGTCTGAAAATCTGGGAAGAAAAAAAAAATGTTTCATCATGGTGTCTCAGTACTACAAGAGCTGTGAGATTTCCTCTGGGGTTTTTTGTTTGAGGGTAGTTTTGGCTGGGTTTTTTTGTAAGTCAGGGGGCTGGTGGTATGTTTTTAAGCTGTACCACATGAGTGCTTAAGTAGCTTCTGTTCAATATTATTAATTTAATATTTTTTGAATGTATTATTGATTTTAATTGCAGAATAATCTCTGTCGCCACACAATACCAGTGGAGGAGTGCTCATCTTTTAGCTGAAACTGGATCCTCACTGTGTGGGCAGGCCTACTGCACACTAACATCAAATAAAGACGCACTTTTAAATGTTAACAGGCATGGCATATTAATTGCTGTACCATGCAAAGGGTCCTCTATTTTTGAGCTCATTACTTGAAGAAGTCTTCCAAGCACACCACTAAGTCCATCCTCTCTTCCTCGTGCTATTGAAGAGGCAGACTGATGGAAGCAGATACACGGCCAGTCTTCTGCTTATGCTCATTTTTAATGTGGAGTAAGCACTTTGAGCACAGGAAGAAGCCCGATAGCTGGATATCATAAAGTGGATAAAATACAAGGAAAAGAAGTCAGCAAAATGCAGTAGGTTTCAAGCACGCTTGATAACTAAATTCAAAATATTATTAAAACTATAATTGATGCACTTTGTGGTAATTACATGAAGTGTTCTTATTTCCTTCCTGCTACAGTCAGAGCATGAATAAACAATCTGCTTTCAATTGCTCTCAGCCATGGAATTAAAAAAAGATGAAAAATATGCAAGTCAAATAAGAATTTTTTAAAGGAGTGACATTTATTTGTTGAAAAATTTTACTGGTATGTTTCAAAGACATATGGAAAGCTAACTACTCAAGCACAGCTCTATTCAAAGATAACAAATATAATCAACACCTCCCTTGCTCTGATGGAAACCGTGAATTGGCTTTCACGTAACCATCGAAAGAAAAACAACAGCGAAGACACTTGACTATTTAAATAGTTAAGTTATTGCTAAGATTTTAATGCATTTCCTACGTAAAAGATGAACTAGGACCAGAAAAAAAGCACTAGACAATTAGTGTCTTCCTACAGTTTTTACTGTTTCATACAGAATATACTCACTTTATCCAAATCTTGCATGAATGAAGATTCCTCAATTCCACCATTATGAAGACAAATTTCAGTCTAAGTTTATGTGCTTTCAACAGCCATTAAGTTTTACTGCCTGGTTTGCGGATGCTAGCAAGAAAGGAGTTACTTTATGCTGCATTTTGTTTCTTATTGCAAAACTCAAGATCCCCAAAAAACCTCCAAAACATTACCTACCTAAAAGCTAACTTCATTAAGACATCTTAAAAAAAAAAGAAAACCCAAAAACCAGAAAATTGCACTTCAATGGTAGATAATTAGTTTCCCCAAGAAATAAGCATTCTTACCCTTAAAAAAATATCTTATCCTATGAGAGAGATGTAGCAAAGATGAGATTTTTGTGTCAAAGTACTATATTCTTTAGCTTCCTACCACCTCCAAGCACCATCACTCCTGTAATAGGTAGTATATGAAATGCAAGCAAGCACGTTACTTAAGCAGCTCTGTGTGTGTATCTGTACATACACATCTAAATCTAGGGAAACATAAAACATTTAGAAACTACAGCAACACCTATGATTTTAAAGGTACAGTAGGAGAAACATAATAAATCCCTCCAGCCATCCAATTGGGAGTTAAAATCGACTATTTAACACCGATATTTGTGAAGGCTAATATTACAGGTATCCTGGAACAGAAACTCACATCAAAGAACAAGCATTAACATCAGTTATTTTGCTTTGGATCAGAATGCTATTGAAGTCCCAACTTGCAAGCTTAACTTTGCATCAATATGCCCCTGTCTTGTGAAAACGAAACACTAGGTAGAAACCCTTCTGTTTCTCAGGCTATTCCTAGGGACCCCGATAAAAGGAAAAAGGTATCTGACAGATAGGATTTTGTCTTTTCACTGGCATGAAACACGTGCCTTCTAAATTCAGCTCAAACTGAATGGTTTCAAAACAATAAACCCAAAGTTTTCGACAGATGAGGCAGCCCAGGCAGTCCCTGCACAGCATTTAGAGGATTCTCACCGACGTGGCTTGACACGGTTCCAGCGGGAAGACCTCTCAGACTCTGCCTCAAGCTTTTGGTCTCTTCCTCAGATTATCAAAAGATAGCCAATTGTGATGGTGGTTTTTCTGCTGGAAGAAATCTTCATGCTGGACTGAGACCACCAACTCATTTCACATAGGTCACAAAATGAAATGGTAATAGTTTTTCGCAGTTGCCAGCTTAAACTGTATTTGATCTACAGACCTAGATGTGAAAGGCTCTGTAATAAATTACCAATCTCCTGAGCCATCCAGTTAACAACACGCAAGGTTTTCTTTTTAAACTCAATTACGCTTAAGTTTGTAAGTTTTCTGGAACTGTGGAAAGCAAAACATCAAAAAAATTTAGATTCTTGATGACAGGTCATTTGTTTTCTGTATGCCTCTTAAAAAAATATACTGAGGAGTACTATCGCAAGTAAGAGATTACATTTTAGTTTAAAACAAAGTGTGTCTAAGTAGAAACATACACTATATATTTCTACATTGTGTTTTGCTCCACTATTTCATGGGTCATGACAAAGCCACAATCTTTTTGAGTTTTTCTCTCAGTGCTGTGACTTTTGGTTCATCTTGAAAACCAGGAGGAAACTAGAACCAATAACCATACAATTATTTTAACAAAGCAAAGCTTCCTTGTGTTTCAGTTCTGAAAATGTGATTTATCAAAGACAACTTTTTTCCCATCAATTTAAACAGAGACTGGCACTCTGTAGAAGCATTTATTGGGCATGAAATTAACAGACAAATAACTAGTCATTCACTACATTTCCAGGAACACTATTAAAGCTATTTCAAAGACAAAAAGTGGCTCTAGAAGAATAATGAGGAAGCCGGTGTTATTGCACCAAGCATTGAATAGCACTGGTATAGATGACTCATGGGAATAAAAGGTCAAACTAATGATACTCCCATGCACTAATGAAATTTCAGTCATTAGAAGCATCACATATAGATAGTTACCACATTTTGAGAGTATTTTTTTCCTTTATTTGTAAGAATAAGAGCTACAGACAAGTGGGTCAGGAAAACTGCCCAACTTTAAGGCAACAGACAGAACCAGCCGAGTCAGATATGGGTATATTTCAAAGGCAAATATATAAGAATTGGTGAGATTTACAAATTTAAAACACTTAATAGAATTCGCTGGTTAAGAAGCATTCAAAATGTTTTGCTCATACTGTAGTTTGGATAAGCATTGGTTTACTTACAGAAATCTTTGAAAGTTGGCATGTCTGTATTTCTGATAGATTATAAACACCAGGAGAAGATAATGGCCTTCAAAAGTTACCTTCATAAGTAAAACCGATCATTTTAGGGAGTTTTTATTTTTTTAGCAGTTCTTACAGCCAATCATCCTCTCCCCCACCTACACATATGCCGTATTTAGTTATTTATCTTGCCTGCAGTAATACTACCACAGGCATTTTCTGTACCTCAATATGCCTGGTATTTAAATGAACACTTTTAAAAATAGTTTATTTAGAAAATAAAAAAAGGAAAACAGCCATCTGATATACCTTGCTATCATAAGCATATCAGATCATAGTCAGCTTTTAAAATCTGCTCTACTAATCAAGGCTGTCTGAATGCAGTATAAAAATATATATTTATGAGTACATGCCCTTAGAACAAAGGTTTCTGTCTCCCAGTGATTTGTATAAAAAACAATCCTGCCCTCAATCATCATCCCAGTGCTAAAACCCATTGCGGATCCACTTACCAAATCCCTGTGTAACACCCAGTTAGCATGCAGGTAGTGAATACCATCTAGGATCTGATACAACAGTGACTTCACCATTCCCCGAGGTAACTGAACTGGTTTCTTGTTTGCTTTAGAAGCCCTGTGAAACTTGATTATATGCTGTAAAGAGGAAAAAGAAATCAAAATAAAAAAGTGCAATGTTTTTCTCTACAGCATTACACAAAAATATTGCCAGCAATTCCTTATACATACAACTTTGGGTGGGTTTTTTTTTCAAGCTATTATCATTAATTTTCAAAATTAGAAACATTTACTTTAAGTATTAGAAAATTAATACTATATGAGGTAAAGTGATCACTGTCCCAAGGAAATGTCTCAAAAATGAAATCAGTTGTTGCTGCAGTTTAACCCTGGCAGGCAGCTAAGCCCCACAAAACCGCGTGCTCATTCCCAGTGGGATGAGGCATACAAACCCAATACAATTGTCAAAGCAAATTCCCTTGCAGATCGCTGATTTTTAGCAGTTTGGGGTTCTTTTTCTTAAGATAGGCTGGTACCTTGTATATCACAGCACAGAATTAAAAGTCCATCCCATAACTTCTTTATTATTTTGCTTTGAGGCTTTCTCCTACAGTAGTAATGACACTAGTATTCAACACCTAATGCCACACAGAAATTCATGCAAACTGTATTGGCAGCTTTAAGTGTTTAAATTAGAAGCTCAGATTTATTCCTTCCTTATTTGCTATACCCTTAAAGCACAGTACTCTCAAAACAGAAGCTGTTGACAGAGCAAAGCTGTAAATCTGTCCATCTGAAAGTCAGCTACCAAGCCAGGCACAGAAAAAACCTTTTACAATATAAGTGTATACACAGACAATGACGTCTAGCAACCATGAGGAGTCCAAAAGGATATGTTGTCATAGCACTTGAGTGCAAGGTGCCATTAACCTCAATAGCATAAGGTGTGCCACAATAATGGTAGCCATTTCTATGTTTGTTTCTCTTTGAGAGAAAGGTGATTTCTAGAACAAACTTTTGCACACATTCATACTTCTTTTCTGAAATGGCTCACACTTGTGTGATCATCAAAACAGCCCTGATCTTGTGCATCCAAAACCTGGCACCAAACTTCTATCACATGGTCTTCCTACATTCCTGAGCTTTCACATTCCAGGTACCAATTCCATACCCAACTACTCAAACCCCTTTGGGAAATTGCCTTTACTCTCTTGCTGCGGTCCAGCTCCATACAGCTTGCCCTCCTTTGCTTCAGGCATAAGCTTGGCTTGCCTGGCAGGAAAAGGCACATCCCTGCTCTGCCCAAGATAAAAATGGAACTGCATGGAGGAAAAATCCACTGATGGGAAAGCAACAGTCCCTGCCCAGTCAGCCAAGCACCACATGCATGAGCATCCCTAAGACTTAGCCACAAGTTTCACCTCTTCTCACCTCCCACTTCCACTAACTCCAAAACAAATGTTAGCTTTCATGCAGCTCCCAGAGAGAAGTGAATCTTCAGAGACTGACAAAGACAGATGACTCTCCTGGACCTTTTTGTTCCTGCTGTAATATACCCTGTGCCCTTTTCCCAGCCTTGTTTGAGACCTCCTGCACTAGATATGCTCAGCACTGGAGGACCTGAGTCCATAGCTAGCTCACCAGGGCACAGAGCCAGCCCGGTCACTGCAACTACAGCCAGGTCTCTTGCATCTAGAGAGTCAACAACCAGGAGCTGGTATAGATGGGGATTTCTGGAGTTTATACAGATACGTACATGTAAACATAAAGGTCAAGGTTGAGGGTCACTCTTACATTACTGATATTTTGTTAACAGAGGTGCTTCTGCAGTGTTTTGGTTAAGTAGGAAGCACCACAGAAATGTCTACATACAAAACAAGGACAGGTCACCATTAGTCACAATCCTCCAAACAAATACAAAGCCTTGCAGTACATTTTGAAACAAAAAAACCTCACGCATTCCTAAGCTTCTGCAGCTTAGCACATCATAAGTATGGCGGAGCAGTGAACAAAAAAATGTACTTGTTTTTTCTCTACATTAGAAAAAACCTTTTATTCCATCTCCTCAAGATTTTTGTTTTGTACATCAGCCTTAAGAATGCCTCAGTATTTCAGCTCCTTGGAATTTTTTTTGTTTGTTTTTAGTTTATTTTGGCAATAAAATCTCAATACCAACTATTGGAAGTTCCAAGACATTGAACTGGGAGAAAATCTCTTTCATTCAGCTTAGATGAAGAAAAATTGAGAGTTCTTAGGCAAATACTACTGAATTACTCCCAACTACAAGTAAAACCATTTTCAAAAGAAATTCATTTTAAATTGACTCATGATTTGACTCAATTAACTCATTATTCATACTACACAATTCTTACATGAACATACACATCAAAAATTCTATCTCATTCCAAATTGCCTCTGTTGTACCTTTGGATAAAAATCCTCTTAAATTACAACACTTGTTCCATCGAGACCAATGCTCTAAATGTATGGCAAATGCATACCTTTTTTCAAGGAAGCTAAGGTTGCATGGGATTTTGGATTCTTTACAATGCTACTTTAATTATTTTTATTTTTTTAAAGCGTTCCAAATGTATGGTCAGGCCACAAATATTGTCCTCAAACCAGGACACTAAGTTAACAGAGGAAGAGGGTATATGTCTTAAAACAAACTTACTTTGCCTTCAACACATTTATATTTTAAAGCTGTATCTTGTAATTAGGAACAAACAGCCTTCCTCCCAAATATAAGAAATTTCACCAGATGAGTTGAGTAAAAAGCTCTTTCCACAGAAACATATGAATTAAATTTCAATTATATGCAGTGGCACTACTCTTATTTCATGTATTCATGGATGACATGCAATATAACTAAAACCCCAAACTGTTCTATTCAGCCAATAAGTCTGTCATTTTCCAAAAGGAATATACTTGCATAATCAATTCTGGTTTCCTGCACTCTACGTTAGCCATAATGGAGGGTTATATTTGCATTTATTTAACTAGATTCTAGCTACTGAGAGCTGAATGCAGATTTTTATCTGCTTAGGAAAGTCACAGATTAACTGTGTAGCGTGCTTACCCAACATTTTCCATTGCTTTTCCCTTAATACTGAAAATGTTTCCAACAAACACAGGGCAAAAGGCTATACTGTTTTTGAACCGGTGCATCTTCCCTGACCTTGTCCTTTTCTGCAACTAAAACTCTAAGCCAGGTACCTACAAGCAATTCACCTTACCCAGAGGTCATGCTCAGCGTAGTCAAAGAGAAGCCACACTTTCCTGTCAGCATGAGAAAGAAACACCTTTTGCAGAGAAATGACATTTGGATGTTTGAGCTCCCGCAGCAACTGCAAAATAAAGAAAGTCCACAACAGTTATATCCACACATCCAAAGCTGTGAAAGGGCTGGAAAGATGAATACTTTAATAGTCTTTGCTACATATGCCACAATACAAACAGGAAAAGTTGAAATCTGCAAGTCATGGAAAACGACACATATTTTTTTAATCAAAGAACCAGTCATTAGTTTGAAACCAAAGCTGAAAGCAAGTCATAATCCCTTAGGGCATTCCCTTCCTATCCATTTCCTAAAAGTTGAAGTCTATGTATTTCTTGCTATTATCCAGGATCAAGAAGATTCCGCAAATAGCCAGCTGTGGCATCTGCCCTGCAATCTTTGATAGAGCCATTTGAGGTATCCAATTTTCTCCCAACTCTCAATTATCTGAAAACACTGCATTTTGGTTGCAGCCATTCAAGGCTGAATGGGATGACTCATTTAGAGGCTGTCAATGCAGTCCGCTAAAGAAGATGTGGTTTGTAACATGGAGTCAGCTGATCTACAAGGTCACCACCACCTACAGACAAAGGTGCGACTCCCTCCCACCACAACATGTATTACACCAGTCATGTTACTCATAAAGCAATCCACAAACAGCTCCCAGTTCAGGAGAAAACCCAGACACACAAAGGCGTTAATTTTCTACCGAGTTCCTGAGCTGAAATGACTCACAGCAGGGACAGCAGACCCAGCACTAGGGTAGAGGGACACAGCTAGGAGCAAGAACTTTCAGCAGCAGTGAGCCATTAAACCAGCTCAGCTGCTTTAGCAACTATAGCTTTAACCACCACAAACAGGAAAACATAGTTGAGATGTAGCACAAAAACTGAATGCAGACAGCATCAGTCTGTTTGAGCTCTACTGGTCACATCACAAATACACTGTACTCACACAACTGCTAAGAAAGAAACAAAATCTGCCTGAGCAAACGTCTGTCAGGCTTGGCTACCCAAGACCAGATGAATTCTTACCAGCTCAGTCTGCCAGAAGTGATGATATTTTTAATAAAAGGAATGGCTTGGGGTTTTTTAAAAGCCAAGAACAATTTGAACTGTTTGAATATAAAATTGAAAATTAACACTTCATTTCTGAGATTGAATCTACTTCCAATAAAATATAATTTTCCCACTACGTAATTAGAAGAAACAAGAAATTTCATTCCTTTCTACTCATACCTTTGTCACATATGGTAACATTTTAGCTGCCTCTGAGATCCTAAAATGGGAGTGGATATCTGCATATGTTTGTTTCCTTCTTTTCTACTTCATTTGAGACAGACTCCCGTCCCTACTCCCAGCCAGAGTCTTCAGTGTGGCATTTCTAGAGCAAGAGGACCTACAGCCCCGCAGAGCTTTTATCTCAAGTATGAGATCACACAGGGAGACAGGGGGTTGAGGAGACAATGCAACATTACAAATCAATGCAGAAGGAAGTAGTTTCAGCCTGTTAAACTTTTTAATCTTAAGATCCATAACAGCATTACATACAGGAATTTTAAAGCAGGATCTGCAAGATGTGTAGAATTCTGTAAATGTCTGTAATTCCTACAAAGCATAAGATCAGCATGAGGAAAACCAAGAAATGTTTATTTACAATTTTTAATCAATTACAGGTGGGGACCATCTGGGGTTGGTTGACACCAGCCAGCAGCTAAGCCCCACACAGCCACTTGCTCACCCCTCTCAGTCAGTTGGCAGAGGAAGAGCAAAAAATGCAAGAATATTTGTGGGTGAGGATAAAACTTTAATAAGAGAAGGAAGGAGGAACTAAAAATGAAAAAAGCCACCACAAGTGATGCAAAGGCAGTCACTCACCACTTCCCACAAGCAGATCGATGCCCAGCCAGTCTCTGAGCAAAGGCCACCTCCCCAAAGTCCACCAGGTTGCTCAAGGCCTCATCCAGCCTGGCCTTGAACAGTTCCAGGGATGGGGCATCTATGACTCCTCTGCGCAACCCGTTCCAGTGCTTCACCATCCTCACAGTAAAGAATTTCTGTGCAATGTGTTTCTCTCAAAACTTAGAACAGCCAGAAAGCTGGCTAGACACAAAGCCATCGGCAATATCAAGCAAAACATTCTCTTAAACAAAAAACACTATTGTGTTATCTTGCTATTTTGATGGCGTAAATTCAAAATCTAATCATCACCTCATACTTCAAAAAGGCTCACATCAGTTCCAGCAGTTCCATCAGTGATCCAGCAACAAACAAATCATACATTAATAGTCACGTTATGGCCCTCCGATGGAAAACGGGCAAAGAGGGACTTGGAACAGAAAGCAGATTGCGGTTGATGGAGAAAAGGGTGATTTTCAGACCAGAAGATGACTGACAAAGATTTAGTCATGCTGTAATACATAAGACACCAGTGGAACTACTGCTACAAGAGATGAGTATAGGCAGTAGCGAGACATTACCTGAAATGCTATGCGCAATTCTAGCCAATTCAGGGAAGATTAATTCCAACTGCCAACAGGGCAAAGAAAGCCCAAGCCTCCACCCAGGGGAAGAGAGAGCCTACTGCACAATGGGAAACCAGCAAGCCAAGCCAAAATCCCTATAGCCTGCCAAAACAAAGCCAGAGAAAGAAACAGTCTCTCTCTCTCTTTAAAATTAAAGTAGGAGAGAAGAGCTATTCTAACTATCTGACAATATTATCATAAGGACAAATGGGTATGAAATAATAATGATTAATTTTGGCTTAAAGGCTGAATAATTAGAAAGAGACTCAGCCTTCAGAGATTTTTCTTTTCCTTACAAGTTTAACTTGTACTTTGCTATACTTCTGAAGGTCTACTTTACTTGTCTGCAAGAGCAGGAGCAGAATATGACCCCAGAGGTGTCACACCCAAAAAACCACTAAAAATATAAATTTCTAAAAAAAAAAAAAAATAACGCTCAAATCACTGTTCTTAGTTTCCTATCAAAAACTGGAGCTCCAAAGTACTTTAAACTTGTTATTTAAACTAAATACCAAATTCTATTACACAAGTTCTTAAATCCCAAGTTGGCTTAGCTGCTATACAGCAGATTCAAGATCTGTTTGTTTCAATGTAAATACAACTTTACAGTTTTATATTCTCATGAGTCAGATATTCCCCAGTACTAAAAAAGAACAAAATACCTGCCTAAAGTACATGCTGTTTTCCTTTCAAAAGTGTTCAAATGAAAGCTTACAAAGCAATGTAACAAGAGTTATAATACTGCTCACTCTATGAATTTATTATGAAGCTGACAATACATTTTTGAAGCTCTAGTTCTTCAGATGTACAACTGTGTGAAATTGTTGCATTATTTTCTTCTTTTTTTATTATTTTTCAAGTCTTAAATGTTGCAGAAAAGAAGCTGACAACATAAAACATGAAGAGAAAAAAATTGCACATTTCTGTTTTTAATTTCTGTTGTTTCCAAAACAAATGAGTCTTAAATGATCCCACTACAAGTCAATATTTATTAGCACTTCTTATATGCAAACAAAGTATTACAAGACATGTTATTAAATGTTCTCTGAAAGGAAGGAGGTGGATGAAACACCCAGATTAGACAGACAGTGGATGTCAAGCTTAGTCAGATTCTGCTGCTCAGAGAAAACATGATGATTCCTAAGGATTCCAATTTCTAACATTTAATCAGTATTTTTCACAAAAACTATCCACTTTCACAGAACTAAAAATAATACCACCCTCCCTTTACACAAAACCTCTCAAGAATACTGTTTGTAGCCCAGTAACATAGCTTGATAACGTACTTAGTCACAACTTACATTTTACATGCCCTACTATATTTGAGAGTCATTACGCTTCCCAAAGAGGGTCAAAATCAAACATTTGTCTTCCTCAATACCTTTCCACCTTTCACCACATGGAAAGACTGCTAAGAAGCCATTACTTGTCTTCTGACCTGAGGATTGTACTCATCTAAATGAGTTCTGTGTTTGGTCTTGTGGGAAACTGCTTTTGCTGTTAGTGTCAAAGGGACAAGACAGCCCCCATAATCTGGGGAACCTACACCCAAATATTGTTCCATATCACATAGCTGGTACAGGATCTCCTCCAGCAAGCTCACTGGGACAGTTGTTGAAGACATGTTTAAGACAGTGAATCCTGGAGTCACCTAGATACAGTTTCTGCCTCGTGGGGTCCCTCCAGCTGCTGCCTTAGAGTCCTTGGTCACCCTCATACCAGCTCTGAAAAGAGCCCTGAAGCTCTTCTTCCATCCCCCTCTCTGGCAGAGGAGAAAGAGGCCTGACAATAATGTAATGACATATTTATGTCACCCAGGACATGGAAACCCCAGTGTGGAAGGAGGACCAGTTCACTTCTACAGCATCTGCCTCCACTGAGGTCAACTCAGCCAAGATCATTAGTCAACAGCAGCTTCCTTCTCACCTGCCCATGGACACAGGCCTGCTGCTCTGGCTTTGCCTCTTCCTTCCTGCCACCGTCCAGCCCAGAAGATGAAAAGCCAGGGGGGTGGAGCAGTTTCAGAGGTGAGCAGGATTGCTGCAGAGGCTTCCCCTTTTGGGGAGGAGCAGCAGCCATCACCAGCTATCTATCTCTCTGCTTAGTGTCACACTGCCCGTGTGCTCCCTGCAGACCCAGCCAAGATCCTGGCAGAAGGAGAGCTGTACTGGGCCCTGAGCCTCCTGCCTGGGACATAAAAATCACTACTCCTCTTTCTTTTATTAATGCTCAGACCCGTGAGCACTAGGGCACAAGTCTGCATTATACCCAAACCCACCCTGCAGGTTCCCACCACCTCACGGTATGACCAAAGGATGGTTCAACTCAGCTTGCTCACACAACAGAAAGCCAACAAAAGTGTACATTTTCCCTTCGGTGAAGATGAGCTTCCTTATCCTACAGCCACACGACCACTAGACCCAACACAGAGGACATCACCTTTTGTGATGACAGCCTGGATTTGTTATAATAGGAAACCACAAAATCTTAAGAACGCCCAGATGCCTTCAAGGCAGACCTACAGAGTGGACGTGAAGAAAGAACCCAGCTAAGTATTGTTCTGTAGTTTTCTGTCCCACCCTTGGCAGACTCAAGGCTGTTCTAACTTGTACAAGCTGGCTATGGTGCTTGAAGAACACCACACAGACAGGAGACAGCCAAAGTAAAGCATTGTCCATCCCAGCTCTGCTTTGTCCCACTCAGAATTTCCATCACTGAGAGCATCTGTCACCATATCTAGCACTTCCTCTTCAGAGCCAAGTCAAAAACTAATGCTATCATATAAAAATACTATGTGGCGTTTTTATACACAAACAAGCTTTTCAGGGATATTTCTGCCAACCAAACCAGGCACCAAAAAACCAAAGCTACATGGAAGTCCTGCCAAAAGTAAAAAAAACAAAGCAAAAACAAAGCAAAAAAAAAAAAACAAAAAAAAAACCCAAAGCAACCCAAGAAATTTCTCACTAGCCAAAGGAAGCATAGGCAAGTGAAGTACTTGCAAACCTGCTTAAACTGAATGAAAAATGCTAATCAACAAGAAAAGTGTCAGAAAGCTACTTGATTACCTTAAAATCTAAGACTCCTGTATAGGAAACTGCCCAATTCAAACTCCTGAAACTCTATTTGAAGCCTGGTTAACTACTCCACCTTCCTACAGCCTTGAAGAATTCTGCTTTGCCAACTGTGAAATAGCATTTGCTGCACTATTCCAGGTGGACAGGCTTTAACGACTTTCTTCCTCGTGATTAAATCAGAAGACATCAAGTGTCTGGGCTTGTATGTTTTGTATATTTTTATACAAATCTTCTCACCATTCTATTCCTTTGCTCTCCTATCTAACACAAAATCACCTTGTGGTTTTCTATGATTCTATGTGTATGATGAGTGTGCAGTTTTTAGCGCCTGCTTGAATCCTCAGAAGGGAAAGTGCAGATCCCAAAAAAAGATTCCCGGAATCCCAGGCAGTACATATGTGTCTGTAAAGAACAAGAGATGAGCAGACGAATGTTCAGTCAAGATTCTGGAAGAGGCAGCATTCACAAATGCTTACCATGGTGGATGAATGGGGGAAAGATACGAAAGAACATAAGCCTACAACTATCTTGATATTAAAGATACTAATTCAATTAGCATGATTAGCACAATAACTGTCAATTCTACCAGTTAAACAAACAGTTTAAAAAAAAATCATTGAAAAAAAAAATGCCTCTTATTTCAACAAAGTAAGAGACTAGCTAGGGTCTTGGAAATCTATTTCTAAGTTCTCATGCTGCAGGAAGTACTGAAATGTAAGAAGATTTTCACTTCAACTCAGGTCTTTGGGTCTTTCCCTGTAATTGATGTATTCCAATATTATTTTATTTTTCTGAAGTTCTGACACAGTTCTTCAGCTCATGTGTCTGCATCAAATAGATGTCTTAGAAGAGTAGGCTATGGACATTTCAGTTCAAACATATCAGTTTTGGACTAATTGAGTAACTTAAGTCAGTCGTCATAAACAAGACAAAAGCCATTGTAGAGTTATAAAAACTAGGGAGAATTTCACTGGGATTTATCAAACTGTAGACTATTTGACTTCCCAGACAGTCAGAGAGGAAAACATACAAAGCTTCAGCTCTGCAGAGAAACTGAAATGGATACATCTCATGTGCAAACCAAGTCATCCGACTTTCTGATAATACCACCATGTGTGTAAAATGCATTAATTGGGGTAGTCCAGATCGCATTGTAATAATGTCTGGCATTCAGCCTTGACTTTTTAAGTATGACAATGAATAATTTTATTAATTAGATGTACAGGTTACATTTTTGGGCACAACACTGCTGATTAACTCAGTAACATTTTCATATATACATTACACGTACTCACATAATCAATATAAATAGTATGGCTATTATCCTCAATTTGATCCATCTCCCTATGAGGTTCCTTTTTTTTCCTTTTACAATATTAATTAATAGAAAGGGGAGAAAAATTCTATTTAACAGAATTAAAATAGACAACACATTCTAGGGAAAAAATCCTCCTGTTAACTCCAAACAGCAACATCAAAAGAACGGTAAGGAAGGGAGATTCAAACCCTAGACGTCCATGGTGAATTATTAATTCAACTGCAGGGAAATTCAACTACAGTATCAGCAGTTGCAAGCCAAGAAGCATAGCTGGAAGCAATGTCAACAACAGCTCAAGAAGTGCTGCTTCAGGTTATTCTTTCTACCCCTATGCTTGCTTCTGGGCTCGACTCCCTTCTTTGCTCTTGACACCCACTTTCTTGGCATCTGTGGTATCTTCAGTACGTTCCCCTTCTTCCCCCACTACCTTCTCTTCAAAGGGCATATGCTGCAGGAGCTCAGAGCAAGCAGAAAGCCCCCCTGCTTCTTGCTGCTCCTCCATCACTACCGGGGACCTCACTGCCCAAGAGGAATGACCACACAATACCCCCCAAGCCATGCAATGAAGCTAAATCCTTCCCCACTGTCAGCCAAGTTAGTCATTCTCTTTTAACTGACAGAAATTGAGCTGGGGTCATATCCAGAGTAGAGACACCTCCCTAACACCAGCCAAGCTTCTCCTGCCAAATTCAAGCCAAAACTCTTCAGGTAAATCACTGCAAAAAGACGAACAAAAAATTTTCCCAAATCTATCTGAAGTGGTAGCTGACATTTCTAAAAAGCATTCAGCCTGAGGGAGTCTCAGTATTTAGAAAATTTCTGCCAAAATGGCTGAAACAAGCAAAATTTAAGACCCTGTTTTCCTTTAGTTCAGTGTGGACATCTGCAACGGCAGGGAGGGTCAGCTTTCATCAATGGGCAGGAAGAGCTTCTCCTGCAGAATATTCTTTGTGCTTCATTTTTCTCACCTCACTCAGTTCAAGGACATGTTTGAAATCACAAAGCCAGCAGGAAGTTGACAAAGTAGGAAAGCCTAGTACTCACTTCAATCCATAAAAATGATTTTTTTTCATTAAGGGTAGGTATATTTTTACACTCTTGAGGAATATGGACTGAAAATAAACTGTTCGTTTCACACACACACACATAAGTTATATGAATTTCCTTTCAGTAAGCAATTTCAGTTGAAACATTTCAAGAGAAATAAACCCAAGCAGCAGTATAACGTAAGAACATACAACAGTTAAACTTCAGAATACCGATTTTACCAGTCTTTCTTTGGAAGCTTGTCACAAACCGTAACTAGACCACATTGTTCACCGGTTTCTAACAACGTGGAATATACAAATATAAACCTGAATAACTTAAGAAAATGTTTGAATAATATTCATGTGTGTATTACAGCCTCTGAGGCATCAACAATGCCAGGTTAGTTTGAAGCTTTCACTTAAATAGAAGCTAACATGTTTTAATCATTATGAGCCAATAAGAACTAATCTGTTTAGGAAAATAACTGAAGTACTAATGCAAAAGTCAGATCAAATACATAATTTAATCCAGTGACTCTATGTTTTTAAAGTGCCGCATTTAAAGTTAATCTGCCCTGAGGCAGGCAGTAAATTGTAACTTAAAACACTGTCATTTTTAGACAGCAAACGTAACAGGTGCAAAAAACCTCCTACGACATTTATATTTATTTTATACCTCCATGATAAAAAAATATAAGCACCCATACCAGAATAACATGATTCAGCAAATGAAAAACAGCATTCACCCAAATCAATACTTTTAATAAGTCTGTTTGCTAGTAGAAAGAACTAATGTTACTTACTGCTATTTCTCTGCATGCAGACATAGAAATTCCAGTACCTTCTATTTGCTTTAAAGCATAATCTTTATCATCTTTCCTGTGAAAGAAGAAAAGAAGTTTTTTTTACAAATAGCACCATGAATTCCAAGTGAGCTCTTCACCACCATTCAGAAGACAGTTTCTAATTAATTCAAGCTCTGCATCTTACTTTCTTTTGATCCTTTACTAGCTTAATGTCTGGATACCCAGCTAAACTATAATCTAACCACACTGCCTTGGTAAAGCTAAAATATAAATTTAGTCTCACTACAGAAATAGGGATTTTTTTAAAGGCTTTTTTATTTGAAATTCAATGATCATAATTTCTTCCATTCCTTCCTTTTCTTATTACAAAGAAAACAAACATTTAGAGTGCATACTAAAAATAAGTCTAGATAGGGAAATATCTCCCATAAATTCAAGTCTTCCCCATATTTTAATGAATTCTTGAGTAGTCCGGAAGCAACATCACAGTTAACAGTCTTTCCTCTAGGTTACAAAATGTGTCCTAAAATTATGTTCCTACCAAACTAATACAACTACCAAGACCAATAAGAAAACCCACAAGGTATTTGTGCAATCTGAAGAATCCAAAGAAATGTTTCTTCCACTTCAAATATGTGTAACGTTTAAGGAGAACACCACCTCCCCATACTCTAAGCAGTTATGCACCTTATATTTATTTAAAATGCAAGCCTATTAGTAGCTCCAGCTACCAAAAGCAAAATGAAGAAGAGATACACTGCAGCAAAAGACGACATTGAACTCTTGCCCACGCACAGCCTCAAAGAGCTCAAATTTTTAAGAGATGGAATGTGCTTGTCCTTCCCACTTGTGGGCTGGCATCCACAGCACTCCTGGGGGACACAACACTTAACAACAGTTTTGCCTTCAGTATAGTGCTCCTATAGCCCCAAATCTCCAGGTTACGTAAGAATTCTTTTTAATTTTTAATGAATTCAGCTTTCACAGCTGTGAAGAGCTGCCCTGAAAAAAAGTGCAACTCAAACATCCTAAAGGCAAACAAAACAACACTAGTAGTTAAGCATTTAAAACTTATGCACTTGTTTCTTCAAGCTTGCACTAAATATTTGCATTGAATTGCTGTATCCCTACCTAAAAGACACACTTCGCCCCTATTCATCACTGCCTTTTTAATCCCTCAAATTATCAGGTCCTGTCCAAGAGATTTGTTCATTGGCTTCAAAGACAACCCACTGTCAGCAATAATCTTTCAAAACAGAGAAGAGAGAAAAAGTGAGATTAACGGTCAAAATCTGAACACAGTTAATGAGGAGGAAAAATGAAACAGCAAGTGGGCGAGAGCAGATTTCAGTAAGAGGGCAATTACATATTTTCGGTAAGATAAAAGAGGGGAAAAGATACAAGGTCTGTCACAAACAGGAAAAAAAATAGGGAGGACAACAGCAGAAGGCATTATAAAGGTTCCATATAACAAAAACCTAAAACTTCCTTGTCAGGAAGAGAAAGAGCCAACACTGAGCACAAATTCACATCTGGCCAAAACAAGGTGGGAGTGGGCACAACAATCCCCTATTTCTCATCTTAGAGGAAAACAAATTGTGTGAAGCTCAAAAGCAAGAAACCATCGTGGCATTAAGCATATAATTGAACTGTGCAACTCAAGGTGACAGATTCATACAGAGATCAAAAGTATAAATGGATTTCCAACTGAATTGCACATATTTACGGTGGGCAGGGGAGTACTGGACCACCCCACAAGCTGCTACTGAACATAACCTCAATCCCATTTTCCAGCACAGAGATTTCCTATGCTGCTGACAGAAAAAGATACAGAGAGATTTTCTCAGCCAGAAATCATTTTATCCTCTATCTGCCTTAGCTAGCAATGGCTCTTGGCTCTTACTGGACACAAATATGAAGCAAAATGGATTGGAGGTCATTCTCATTGCCCTGTGTGCTCATCTACTTAGTTTTCAAGGTGTTCGGAAAGATCTTTATTTCATGAGAAGTGCTACCACATAACTGCTGCTGTTACAAGCATCACCACTGACAGAATATGGAACAAAACAGGTCAGACTAAAGGTTATTCTCATTGCCCTGATGCTTATTTGCTTAGACTTCCAAGTTATTTTAAGAACTCGGTATAGCAAGAAATGCTACCATACAACTGGTATTATTACAAACATTTCTGATAGCACCATCTACAAAGAAGCCTGCTTTACATTTAAGATTGTACAACTATTTTTAATAGATTAAATTTTTGCCAAATTAAGTCTGGACTAAAATTTTCCATACCAGATGGCAGACTTTCTCTGGAATTTTTTAGAAAAAAAAACCACAACAACAACATACTTCAGCTGTTTCCTAGAACAAAACTGGAAGAACACACTTTCAGTTGTGTACGTTAACTCTTTTACAATCACTGCTTTACTGATGAAATTTGACAGGCGGGTTTAAGAACGTACCATTTGGTCTCCTCGAAACAACAGATGAAATAAGAAGTCACTGAAAATTAAACTTCTCATTTTAAAAGGCAGTTAAAGAACTGAGATGCAGAGAACCGGTGACCAACCTTGCTCTGCCCACGCAGCAGCCCAGGGCTGTGGGGAATTAATCCCTCGCTTGTTCGCTCTGCCCTGGCCCTGCATGCAGGAACCAAGGGCAGGTGGCTTCTGCCCTGTCCTTAACCTACCCAAGCAGTTTAGAGGAAATATAAGCATGGTAAAAAGAAGGAAAAGAAACCACAGTTTAGGGATAAAGCACATTTTTAGTACCACACTATGCTCTCCTCCAAAACCTGAAAAAATAACCAAAGACTTCCAAGACTTAAATTCTCCAAATTATGCATGCAGAGTTAAGACATAAAGTAATAAACCAATTCCTAACCATCTCTAACATCTGTTCTACACTGAGGTTGGTAACAGGCAATGGTTACCCATTACACCGTTGGTACCAGCTTTTCCATTAACAGAAGGAAAGCAGGAAAATCCTACTTCCACCCTTAAGCCAAGTGAGATTCTCTTTATAAAGCTGAGTGTAATTAATTGGGAGACAACAAAACTGGGGGGAGGCAGTGCTATGAGCTTACAAGAATATTAGGAAGCCAAAGGAAAGGCCAAAGAGTGACCAAGCTTGATTTACACAACTTCTAGAAATATTTTGCCAATAGTCTGTTTAGAATCATAATACAGCCCTAATGGCCTCCCCATGGTTTTGGATATGGGCAATTTCCTTCTCTGAAGATAAAGAGACATTCAATGACAAGAGAGAAAGCAGCAAACAATAAAAAAAAAAAAAAAAAAAAGCCCTGTTAATAAATATCTTCCACAGCCAACAAAATTGGCCACTTAGCAGCTTGTATTTTAAGCACGAAATAAGACTCAAAGCATAATTCAACTAAATTTCTTCCTTCTAACTGAGAGCTCCTGTTGGGAAAACCTGTCCATTTTCTCTGCTGCCTGGGAATGAGTCGTTAAGTAACTTCAGCAACTCCTCCACCTACCAGCAGGCTTAGAAAAGCTGGTCAATCTGCAAACTTATTTTCACACCAATATATTCCTACTCTCCTGCACTTAAGTAGGCTGGCATCTTCCACGCAGTGATACTCCCCCCTAGTAAAAGGCAGCTGTGAGAGCAGCGAGAATAAGAAAACTCACTTTGTACATGGCTGCTGGAAATAGCAGGGTTTATCGTAGTCAAATGCAAACTACATAACCCTGTGTAAAAATGTCATTTCCTGAGGGAAAACATTAACATCAGAGGCATAAACTTGAAAAAAAAAAAAAAGAGTAGCTGCAACACCACTTTCAGTGTACTTTAATGACAAGAACAAATCTACCACAATATCACCATAAAAGAGCTCAACTATCTAGTTTTGTTCCTACAGCTTGAATAAACTAAAACTGAAAACGCCACCTTTCAGGGAATTAAACTACTGAGTATTGTAATGGTGTTTCCAAATATTAATATCTTTGTTAAGTTCTACTGAATTTGGAAGTACAGTGGCACCGTACAATACAGTCGGTCTGTCTGGGAAAAAAAATCAAAAGGAGTAGGCACAGATGCCTGCTGAAGGCGAGCACGCTGCAAAGCCTTCTTAGTATTGCTAGCCTTTATTTAGAAGGATACTTTTAAGCTTAAATATGTTCACCAAGTGGGAGAAAATATCCTGCACATGAAGAAAAAGAAGGCTATTACCTAAAGGCTGTTTAAAAAATTCAGTTCTACTGTTATTTCATCTCCTATATCATATATTTTGTAGAAATGTAACGGCACAACATTATAATATATCCTTTATTCAGATCACCAGTTCAGCTTAAATTCAATTGAGTAATAAAAATAACTGAATAAAGTACTGAAGCCTTAAAATCAGTGGTCATAATTCTAAATTTACATTACCATTTAAAAAAGATCTCAAACTCAAAATTAACTGGTCACAAGGAATAGCTTTGTCTTTAAAAATAAGGAAATGTAAAACTTGACTGCAGTTAAACATCTTCTAAGGGAAATTGGCTCTGCTGTCTTACAGCTACCACAGGGAACTGTAAACGCAGCATCCATTCTGCAGAAAACTCTAAGGAACCTGTTAATTGTTTATGGTTGTAATTCCCTACAGAATACAAAAATCCTGATAATTAAAAGGTAAGCCCATCAATACATGACTTTTTTTTTTAATTCTATCCTTGAGAATTCCGTTATCATCACTGTAGTAAAAGTAACACATCCTGAGTCAGTGCAACTGTCGCACTGTTGATGGAGTGATTCAGGCTCAGCAGTACTGACTCAAAATTCTCTGAATGCATTAAGCACGGCATTTTGATTTTACTAGCCAAAATTGGATTTGTGCTGTAGAGCACCTTAGCTTTGAACAACTCACCTCAATGAATGCTGAGTGACCCCGACCCCTGAACTATACAAACAGTAGCACATCTTCACTATTAACAGCAAAATACAGACAGGAGCCTTCATACATGGTAGGGAGCCAGGCAAGGCAAAATACACCAAATGCGCTATTGACTACCAGAACTTCAAAAAAGGAAACAGGTAAATCAGAATTTTTATTATAGTTTGCTTGGAAGTATTAGAATAGTGTTCAACATCAAAGATTAAATTTAAACTACAAATCAAGAGAAAAATATCATGGAGTATGTGGTATTCAAGTTATTTCTTTCTCTTTTCTCCCCTAAGTGCTTTACTGAAATTGGACATAGCAAATATACAGACTTACTCCACACGCAGATCTGAGATGTTCTTCTAAGGAAGAACTTAGCAAAACACCCAACTATCGGTTAGAATAAGAAAAACAGAACACCTATGAGAGTAAATTATAACATTTAGGAGACTGACTTGGCATTTTCACTTTGCGACATGACACCCTGCCTCCTCCCTCAAGTCATAGCAATGTTGTTTTTTGGTTTTAAATAAATTAAAATCACCCTGGTACACACACAACATTCAGTAAAGTCAACAGAAAGAAGTTGTAACTCAGTTCTCTGGAAGTATATGAATACACAAATTTGATTTTTTAAGCTGAAAGATTTTATACATCCATACTAAATGCCAAAAGAACTGCTATACACAGTTCTTATCAGCAGATACTTACATACACACTAAAACAATATATGGTTTTCTAGAAAATGCAGCAAGATGGGGGCAGACTAGTACCCATTTAAATGACGACTTGGGAGAACAGAATTACCTCTTTTTCCTCTTCCAACACCACATTTATGCCACCAAATAGTCTTGCCTGAATAAGATATTTATACCAGGAGTTTTATTTTTTTTTTGCATCTTGTTTCTTTTAACTACAAAAACAGAAAATTAATGTGGTGGAGAACCAAGTGACAAAGGACACAAAAGAGGTCAAGGTTCTTAGTGCCTTCCTGGTATGGGTTTTCACATCATGGTCCACTCGCAGAACCCACCACATTCCCAAGGCTAGTGGCACTGTCCTAGTGAAAGCAGGTGGAGAAAATCAGATTAGGGATGACTTCAACAAACCGGATACACACACAAGTCCATGTGACCAGGTGGGCTGCATTCAAGGTTGTTTAACTTGAGCTGGCAAATGTCATTGCTAAGCCACTCCATCATCTACAAAAGGTCATGGTGATCATGGAGGGTTTCCGACGACTAGAAAAGGGCAAATATCAGAACGCTCTTCAAGAAGGGATAAAAGGTTCAATGATACTATAGGCTAATCAGCCCAACCACAGTCCTTCAAAAGGTTATGCAGCAAACCCTCCCAGGAAGCTATTTTCTAGCACATGAAGGAAAAGAAATTACTGGAAACACCTAGCAAGGATTTTCCAAACATGAGTTATGCCTTAACAACCTGACTGTCCTAAAGGAGAGGACTAGCTCTGTGGACAATGGAACAGCACCAGATGTTGCCTTGAACTTAGCAAAGCTTGTGACATGATCTCATCGTTAACTTATAGCCAAATGAGAGAGACAGCTTGGACAGCTGAACTAAAGAACAGATGAAAAATCAATTGGACTGCCAGACTTAATTGGTTGTAATCAATGGTACAAATCCAACAGGCTGACAGCTACCAATGCATCCCTTAGGGGCAGATACTGGGGCTGATATAACATCTTCAATGGTATAAATAGACAATGGGACGGAGAGTGTCCTCAGCAAGTCCACAGACAACACTAAATTGGGGACAGCAATTGATACAATGAGGAACCGAGCTGCCATTTGGACAGACCCCACCAGACAGGAAAAATGGGCAGACAAGAACTTCAGAAAGTTCAAAGACAAGAGAAGACCTGTCTCTAATTTGGAATAACCCCATGCAACTGGACACACTGGCAAGTAGGTCAAAAGCAGTTTTACACAGCAAGTCCTGGGGTCCTGCTGGACAAACTGAACACAACACAGCAATGTGCCCCTGTGGCAAAGGCAGGCAACCACATCCTGGCTGTATGAGAAAGAGCGTACCCAGCAAGTGGAAGGAGGTGATTATTCCCCTATATTCAGTGCTACAAAACTACATCTGGGAGCTCCATATTCACTTTTAAAGGTTTTCCAGTACAAGAAAGACACAGTGAGCAAGTCCAGCAGAGCACCACAAGGAGTCTGAAGCGCATGACAAATAAGGAGAGGCTGAAAGAACCAGGTTTGTTCAGCCTTCAGGGAAGGCCAAGAAGGGATCCCATCACTGCCTTCAGTTAGCTAATGGGGGGGTACAGGGAAGAGACAGACTCTTCTTGAAGGAGCCTGCCAAACAGATCAGGGGCAGCAGTCACAAGTGGCGAAAGGGAAATACCAATTAGATAGCATGAAGAAAAAACCAAACACAGCTGGTCAAGAAGTAAAGAGATTTGACAGACCTCTCCATGCTCAGAGATATTTAAAACTCAGCTGGGTAAGACCCTGAGCAGCCTTGGCTAATTTCAAAGTTGGTCCTGCTTTGAATAGAAGGTTGAACCAGGTGCCTTCCAGAAATCCCTTCCTACCTGAAGTATTCTATGTGGGATTGTAAAATAAACTACATTACTTATGATTCAACTGAGACCCTATGGAGTTTCAAAGCTGTCTAGTACATTCATTACGTATTTTCAAGACACACAGCTTAACACATACCTAATACTGTTTTCCAAGTCTGACAGCTTTCCCAAAACTTAGTGAGGAAAGAAACTGGGCAATTCTGGATGTGTTCGTAACTTTGAGGACCATTTTCTATAGAGAGATTTAAAACTTTTCATTTTCAATGTAATTTAGATTAGTGCGATGACACTTTGAATTTCATCTCTTACTGGAACAGAAATCTTTCTTTATTTGATATTTAGAGGTTGTTCTAATATTTGCAATGTGTGCAACAGTAACTGTTTATTAAAAAAGGAAGCAATTCTGTTGTTCATTGTAGAACTAGAGCAATGCACAGATATTGCTACACCCATCTTTGCCAGAAAGTTGCAGCTAAGTTCTACATCCACATCAGAAACATTCTATTAACTAAACCTGCTTACCATTGCTAAAAAAATAGACCTTTTCAAAATTTGGAAACAATATAAACTAGAATTATGCATTCACATATAGCTGATTGAGGGTCATTGTAGTTTTATATAATGCACAGAGCACCAGTAAATAATTTCCAAAATGAGATTATTCTAAAAATACTTAATTTTCCAAGGGCTACTTGTTGCGAGAGGGTCTTTTTTGTTTTGAGAGCAAACAAAAAACACATTTCAGTTATATTAGCTAAAACAAGTTGGATGAAGCAAGACCAGAAGACAGACATTAGTTCAAATTACTGCTTCTTCATTTGAATGAATTTTAAAACATTTTAAAAAATGGGATAGTTCTATAGCACATATTAAACCCACAGAAAATAGGTTAAAATTATCCTCTCTGTTATAAACTGCCTGCTACACAACCAAAGCATGACTATTTTTAAAAGTTTAGATTTATTCAAGCCCCGAGTATTTAAATGTATTTGAAATCAGCTTAAAGTTTATCCCATCATAGATTCTAGCTTGTTCCTTTCACAGAAGAAATCTGACAAAAATCAGATAAAAACACAGATTCTGTTGTGAAAGCCTCTTACGCATATATAAATGAGAAAGGATCTTAATAATGCAATCCAGCCAGAAAAGCTGGGATTCCAACTTTTGTCAAGGATTTCAGCTCAAAAGAGTAGTTCACAAATGAATGGTTCACTAGTGAATGGAGTTAAATCCAGTTGGCAGCCGGTCATGAGTGGTGTCCCACAGGGCTCGGTACTGGGACCCGTTCTCTTTAATATCTTTATCAATGATCTGGACGAGGGGATCGAGTGCACCCTCAGTAAGTTCGCAGACGACACCAAGCTGGGTGGCAGTGTTGGCCCACTGGAGGGCAGGAAGGCTCTACAGAGGGATCTGGACAGCCTGGATTGATGGGCCGAGACCAACGGGATGAGGTTCAACAAGGCCAAGTGCTGCACTTGGGTCACAACAACCCCAGGCAGTGCAGGGGCAGAGTGGCTGGAGAGCTGCCGGGCAGAAAAGGACCTGGGGGTGTTGGTCGACTGTCGGCTGAACATGAGCCAGCAGTGTGCCCAGGTGGCCAAGAAGGCCAACAGCATCCTGGCCTGTATCAGGAACAGCGTGGTGAGTAGGACCCGAGAGGTGATCGTCCCCCTGTACTGGGCACTGGTGAGGCCTCACCTTGAGTACTGTGTCCAGTTTTGGGCCCCCTACCATAAAAAAGACATTGAGGTGCTGGAGCGGGTCCAGAGAAGGGCAATGGAGCTGGTGAGGGGTCTGGAGAGTAAGTCTTATGAGGGAGCTGGGGTTGTTCAGCCTGGAGAAAAGGAGGCTGAGGGGAGACCTTATCGCCCTCTATAACTACCTGAACGGGGGGTGTGGAGAGGTGGGGGTCGGTCTCATTTCCCAAGTCACAGGAGATAGGACAAGGGGAAATGGCCTCAAGTTGCGCCAGGGGAGGTTTAAATTGGTTATTAGGAAACATTTCTTCACAGAAAGGGTTATTAATCATTGGAATAGGCTGCCCAGGGAAGTGGTTGAGGCACCATCCCTGGAGGTGTTCAAAAGATGGGTAGACATGGTCCTCAGGAATATGGTTTAGTAATTTTTATTTCCTATTATTTATTTTTTTGTTAGAGTTAGGCTGCTGGTTGGCCTAGATGATCTTTAAGGTCCCTTCCAACCTAGACGATTCTATGATTCTAACTGTTTTTCTCTCCTCTGTGAAGTTACCTGTGAAGGCTTCCCATGAAGAGGTGAAGAGAATAAAGAAGAGTCGGTACTAGTTAATCTGCAGACAACGATAAATACAATTCATAAAATAGTGTGACTTCTTATATATTTGGGCTTGCCACCAGAAACAGTGCATTGCACCTGTTACAATGCAGCTGCCGGCATCAGTACATGCTTTATGGCTTCACACACTTGCAATATTGCTCACTCCCAAAGGGGAAATTTCAGACTGTTTCCATATTTCTACAGTACAAAGTGTTGTCTACTTCTCTCATTTCAAACATGAGACATGCAAGAAAAATGTGAATCAAAAAAACGCATGGAAGCATGCTTAAAAAGACACATAGTGAACAACTGTCTAGAATCAGCAGGAGCTGGATCAGTCGCCTGCAAACAATGCATCCCAGAGGTTGGTGCACACCCCAGAACACAGCTGATCCGGCACCCGGGTTTCCAGACGAGCAGGCAGCATGCTCCCCGGCCAACACCACCAGCCATCCAAGGGAGTCAGTGCTGTTCAAGACCCTCACAGCAGCTCTGCAAACCCTGAGAAGCCACCGTCTTCTCCAACAAGAACAATTTCCACAGGCACTTCTTCATTTCCACAGGAGATGCTGGTTGCAGGGACTCTCACAGAATTACAGAATGATTTGGGGTTGGAAGGGATCTCTGGAGATCATCTAGTCCACCCCCCCTGCCAAGCAGGTCCACCTAGATCACGTTGCACAGGAACACATCCAGGCAGGTTTTGAATGTCTCCAGAGAAAGCGACTCCACCACCCCTTTCAGCAGCCTGTTCCAGTGCTCTGCCACTCTCAAAGTAAAGAAGTTTATCCTCATGTTTAGATGGAACTTCTTATGTTCAAGTTTGTGCCCATTTCCTCTTGTCCTGAAATGGTATTCCTCTTGCCCATTGGTATCGGTATGTAACTTATCAGCAAGACCAGCTATATCTTGCCTGGTTTCATAGAGAGAATACGACATACTAAAATACAGTAAAACTAGTCTAAGGCAAAAAAAAACCAACCCAAACCCAACCAAATAAAAAAAAAAAAAACAACCTACGCCACCACCATGCATCACATTCTTTATCTCCCAAGTTCCTTTTGGTTTGCTTCTAAAGAGTGCAAGAACAACTACAGGTGAGCACCTCAGCTGAAATCCAGGACCCCAAGTTTTAATTTCCCCTTAAGATCGTAATTCTGGAGACCAGCTGAGCAGAAATGTATTAGCAGGAAAGCACCTGCTACATGCTTGCCCATCTTACTTTACCTCCTAAAGACCTGCTAGAGTTAACTGTCAAAGACAGCTGGATGATCCTCTCGTATGATACAGAGCAACCGCTCCTACTAATTGATACAGTCCTTAATTTTATAAAGTCATGTTGTAGATTACAGCTACATCGATCCAAGTTTCAGTCAATGCACTGTATGCTCACAGTAAGTTTTGGTGAGTCTTGGGATGCGTTTGCATAGTTATTTCATTACATTTAAATAAATTGCAAAACCGAGAAGTTGACAGAAACTTCATATTTAATTGCAATTACCCTGCTGTTCTCTCCTTTTCCTCTTTCTTCCAGAGACGTAACAAAAATATATTACTATCTTAATGCTAGGCAGCGATTATCTTCAATAATTTGTCGATAATTTCTAGCTGAATTAAAATTTAATTTACAGAAGGACTGACAGAAAGACCACATTTAAATGTAAATATTAAACAGCCCAGCAGAAGAAAAAAATTAAAGGCTTATCTCTAAGGCAACATTTTAAGAAATTTGCAAGGTTAGGGATTCTTTTCCTTTTAAAACACATACATGATGCACAAAAAAGCGAAAAGGTAAAAGACAGCATTCAGAAGCAGCAAGAAAAAGCCAGTTTGTGCTATTTCTTGTTCCTACTGGGGTGCTTTAACACAAAAAACCTTTACATAAGGATAGAAGAGGACAAGGAACACGGTGACTGAAGCATGTTTCATGGAATCAGATCTAAATTTACAAGATGTCATGTGAAAATATAAACCCGCATTACCCACCAAAATGCTAACACATAGAAATTACTGCAGGGGAAGATGCACTAACAGGAATGAATTTAAGGGTCTAACTTTTATTAAGGGTCTAACTTTTTCCATCCACAAAATATTTACAGGACATGGCATGACTGTTGTGCCAGAACAGCATCATTATTCTTATCAGATAGGAAGGCTTATGCTGAGAATATTTTCTGCTTCAAAACAAATCTTTCAGCAATCAGACCTTCTCATGGGTAAAGAAAAGGTCATTTCCCACAGCTGGAGGAAAAACCATTAACAGCAAACCAATAAACACCAGTGCTTCTGAGACAGCTGATACTATGTGGTGAACAGCAATTACTATTCACTTTATTCCATTTGTTCTTTGATTTTTTTTTAAATTAACACCTTTCACCACATGTAGTTTGGCAAGAAGTTCAAAGTAAGCAAGTGAATTCAATGATACACTGTACATGTGGTTCTTCTAAGAATTTGCTGCTGTCAGAAGAAAAACCTCTTCTTGACATCTCTGCCTTCCTGTTCCTAGCCAGAAAATCCCTCCCCTTAACACCAGCTCTGATCTGTCCCACGGTCCTCCATGACATGATTTACCTCCTGCATTCAGCAAATAGTTACCCATTTCTTTGTTCCCAGGTTAAGAAATTCTGTTGGTCTACAGTGGGACATGAGTATCAAAACTGGCACCAAAGTATGTAGTAAGGGAAAAGACAAGGAGGGGATGGGTAGAGGAAAAACTGAGATGAAGAAAAGCAAGACGCCCCGTGCTTCACTCCTCACTCTCTGGTGGTGGTAAAACCACAGGGAGTACAGCTGGCCATAATTAAAATAAATAAATAAAAAAAAAAAATAATACAAGCCAACCCTCCCAACCCACCTAGCCCTGCAATTAACTCCAGCACAGAACTTCAACAGAAGCAAGGTTCAGCATCCTCCCCTCTCTTCTCTCACACAAAACTATCCTTTGACAGCCAGCCTAGAAACAAAATTTTTTAACCATACAATTATGAAGATCATTCCTATGAGAAGAGCAGTTACCAACAGCAATGCTTTGAGCAATTCTATGCTGATGGGCAGCAATACTTCACTCTGGACTCAAAGCTCTGAGCTGCTTTATTAAAGCACACAGCAATCTTACCAGTATTTTATTTAAAGCACTACATGAGGTACATACACAAATCCTCTACAAAGTAAAAGATTGCTCTACTTCATTTGCACTTTTCTTCTTCTCTCAGATTGCTCTTAAGTCACCTCAATATTTGCATCACTTCAGAAACTTGAAGTTGCATAAAGACAGCGCACGGTTTCAAAGCATCTGTTCTGAAAAGCAAACAAGCAGGATTGAAACACTAGTCTAAACTTCAGAAAACCATAATTTCATTAACCTGTATTTTTGGTATGTTTTTCTTCAGTAGTCAAATCTGTGAAATTATTTGGATTACAGGGAGGAAACAACATATTTGCTGCTTTAAGAAAAAATTTTATTATTAGAAGCCTTGAGTCATAAATTGGCCTAACAGTTACAAACATACTACTGTAGGAGCTACAGGTTCACAGATATTTTCTTATTTAATAGCCCTTAACAGACTTATCTTTCATAAACATATCCAGTCACTGAACAACTGTTTCCTGTCTTCTCAATGACACTCAGGATTTGAGTCCTTGCCCCTCACTCTCGCAAATACAGAAGAGTCCTTGTCTATGGGAACGACTGATGTTTTCATAGAGGCTGCTCCACACTTCTAAGCATCCTTGTTGGCCCTCCTTAGGTCTATTATACCCCGCCTGGGATGAAGGAATTAGAAGCACCTACAATACTGAAAACAGGATTTGCAGCAACAATGACGCCGTGCTTTGTGCTCTGCTCCATTGCTACTAAGTCCTGTGATTCTCTCTGCTTTTGAACAATTACCCGCACTCAGCCGGTACCTTCACAAAACTGTCATTATAAAATTTTTTTCTTAAGTAATAATAAATTCAGAGGCTACCATTGTGTGAGTAAAAAAAGGACCATTTTCCCATACACATCACTTCACTGAGTATGAAATATTATTGGAGAAGGACTTTGTGATATTGAGGGCTAAGCTTTCACAATCAGTCCCTGCCTTCGCTATCCCAAGTAACTCTCTCTCAGCAAAAAAGCTGTTTTCCCAACTATTTTTGACAAGGGATTTCCAAACAAAACTTTTGAGCAGCACAGATTCACAAGAGATACCACTAATGACCTCTTCTCATTATTTCACATCTTTACCTAACTTCTCTACCCGGAGAAGGACCGTGTCTATGTTCAGCTTAAGTCTTCAGTAGGGGACTTCACAGAATGCTTTTTGGAAATCTAGACAGATTACATCAACTGTGTTGCCTTAACCTATATGTTAACCCCATCAAAGGATTTTAATAGACTTAGGAGATGCTGAACGTGTTTTATAAGACTGTTGTCTCTTGACCGTAGCACCTTTCATGTGTCCATGATCCCTGCTCTTGGTTCAGCTTACTAGTTAGTAGTTTCCACTCTTTCAATAACTCCTTTGAAGAACTTATCTCACCACTGCCCCTTTCCAGTCTTCTATGACTGAAACTATTTAAAGCACTGGGTTATACTTTCTGGTGAGGAATTTGCTTATTTCACTCTTGAACTCCTCCAGATGTCTGCAAAGATCTCATCTTGACAACTGACTGGCCTTTATTTCAGTTTGTTCAAACAGCTCCTTCCCCAAACACTCCAGTTTGAGACAGATCCCCCAACTCATTCCTTCACCTCCGATTCTTTAAGTTCTTTCACAATGCACAGACAAAACCAAAGATTTTCTTCTGCTGTCACTCATCTTCTCTTAACACTCCTTCTATAGTTCACTGGTCCCCTGGTCCTACAGATAGCATTGTGCTACTGATGCACTGGAAAAGGAGGAGGGAAAGGAAAATTAATTTCATTCCCTTCTCAAAGAGTTTCTTAGGTTGAGGAGAGATGGGGGGAGCTTGTGTGTATTTTTGAGGGCTTATATGGGGGAAGGTTGCCAAGGGGGACTGTTGGACTACACTTCTACACTTAGCCTACCATCACTTACCTTCTTTTCTACATTTACCACTCACAGACAATGTAATTTTTCAAACACATTCTCACTCCCAAGGGCTTCTTTTATTCTATTAGGCCATGTCAGATTTTTTTTTTAATTGATGGTTTTTGCAGTGTGTCTAGATGAGTGACACGTACTCACTGAGAGCCCAGAGAGGCTTCAAAATTGGTTCCTGAGCAGCTTGCAACATTTCACCTTCTTGGCTCTCTTTTAGCTTTAAGAAGCCTCCTCCCTTCACCACCACCTCCCTTTATCCTTTTTTTTTTTTTTTTAACAGCAGTAATACTTGGAAAAAAAAATAAAATTATGTGCAACTCTCTTGAGGGAAAATAGTGAATATTGTGTTTGTAGACACACCTATTTGTAGATTCTTATTTCGTGCTGTCATTACTGGCTTTCTTAGCTTATATTTCATTGTCTCTGTTGAAGCAACCAGGCCCCTTCCTAAATCTCCCTCTTACCTTATAATCTATCTTTAGTTCATGACCCAGCCTTCAGAAATAAAGAAATGTTTGTGTAATGACTGTTAATGTCCATAACTTGATTTAAGTTTTTTTTTTTTTTTTTACTTTTTTTTTTTTTTAAAACTGAAATACTACTTCAAGCAGATTTCTTAACCTTGTATAGATTCAGCATCCCTCCAGGAGCAAAATACAAACCATGTTTGTCACAGACCACCCTCAGTAGTAACAGTTCGAATCTGCTCTTTCATCCTATTGAGTCCCAGTTGATTCTCCTGTTGTGGCTGTTTCAGTAAGTAGCTACTCACTGCCCCAAAGTTTTGTTTTGGCATCCCTCCCCGAAAGAGCATCCACCCAAATGAAATGAGGCTAACGGGCTGTTCATTGCTGTATTTTCTGCTTTGCAACCTCTCTGATCTCACACAGCACAGGCAAACCAATCAGGCAGATGGAAATGCAGCCCTAACACTATTTTTCACCCATATATTTGACTGGAATTCCACCTATAGAACCTTCAGTGTAGCAATAACTACTCTTTTTTGAGTCTTTCAGTATCTGACACTCATCTGGCAGAGTCAGATAAGCTTCCAGTTGAGCTTTTATAAAATTGAATTAACATAACAGTGAATGGAACCACTAGCACATTTAGTTGTGAGGGGTTGTTTTGTTCAACCCTGCTTAAACAGGATTGACGTTTACCCAGAAAGAAAAGAGAGAATTTGAAGTCCAAGCAGTTCAAGTACAAAAAGTTAGATAAGATTCAAGTTACACTTAGGGACAAATTTGCTGGCGTTGCATTCTTGAAGTCCACCCAGGTAGAGGTTGCTCCAGTTGCTTTTGTTCTGCTCCATACCTTGCACAGTAACTCCCTGAGAACAACAGAGTTGATGAAACCTGACTTTCCAAGGCTTCATTGTGGGATTATCCGGTGTCTGAATGCAAACTGTCATTGAAAGTACACCTGCAGCTAGGACTCCCCCTCAAAGTGGGAAGGCTATTCTGCTCCCAGAAAACACACTTTGGCCAGAAACACAAGGTGAAATTCAGGGGGTTGCTGCAATTCACATCCTTTTGTATTCCAAGTTCTCAGCTGCATGTATTATTCACACAGACAGTAATGAATTGAGTCTTCTTTTTTAGTGCAACTCTCAAGTGTCCTTTATTCAAATGTCAACATCTTGTATGCAAGGTGTTACAAGCGCACAGCACAGAGCTTTCCCAGAAAAACAGGCAGATTGTTTCAATGACCTTTAGTTGTGTTCCTCCCTGTTCGCAAAACATGTGCATTCTTTCAAGACTAATTTTAATTTTGGATGTTTAGGCTATCATCTGTAGTTGAGAAAATCATTATGTTCTCTTGAACATTTTGTCCTTTAAAGAAAATATCTGCAATTTCAATCCTGGCTTATAGTTCTTTTCCTGCAAATTCCAAACTGACTGCACAATATGTTTTGCCATATTACCACTTACCACACAAGGTAGTTAAGATGCAGTTGAACACAAACTGCTGCCTAAACAGCAGTATTTTTTTGCTCAAATAGCACACATAATTTTACAAGGGACTTTTTGGCATCCTGATCTTCACATGCTCAAGTCATTCTTTCACTAGGACGTGCAAAACACATGCAACTAGACAACATCAGTAGAATTCCCCATAAAAAAAACAGAATATTAAACTGTCTCTCCAGTACCTTTCCTTTAGTAGTTTATATAGCTACTAAATACTTCACATGCTTCTGTACAAAATTCAATATATTTATTCAAATCATTATTTCTCAAATGGGAAGCCTACAATACACAAAAGTTAGCAACTAGTTCACAAGTGGCCCTGTACTTAAAAAATGGTAGCTATGAATAAAAGCTATGCTGTAATCCCCAATGTGCTATTATGGGGGACTTGACAAGGTCTCACAAACCATTTGTTGAGCCTCGGAGAAGACAAGAGAGAACAGCAGGCTGGCCAGCCAGAATACAAAACCCTCCTGCATGGTTATCAGCCTGCACGGAGCAGTAACACGCAGCATTACTTGCCAAGCTGGCAAAGAAAAGATGGGGGGCTATGGGGGGAGGAGAGGAGCATGAGAGCTGGAACACTCTGGGATGAAGTCTGAAACTGAAACCTTACTCCCATCCATTCACACAAGATGGACTTCTCTACTTTAAACTCAACATTGCTCTACAGTGGAGGGATACCCAAAAATAAAGCCTTTTATTAGCAACAAAGTTAAGTACCTTGATGCTTCTGCCTCAGCTTCATCCCTTACTTGAACAAACGTAGACAAATTCTGTATTGAACCTTAAAGAGCATTTCAAAGACTTATATTAACAGAGGAGGGGCAACCGATTACTGTCATCTATATGAAATCAGAATCCACAATTCTGAGTATTTTGTAATATTACAAAACCAACTGCTGGCTTGCTTTGTTAATATTTTAAACAAGCATAAATGAGAGAGCCAGTTATATATTGATTGAACATAATCTTCATAGGCTTACTCAATTTCAAAATGAGAATTTTAAATGAGATTTGACATCCCTTTAGCATGGGCCCTTTTGTCATATCTCAAATGTTTAAGAACTGGCAGTTCTTCCAACACATGCCCAGAAAGCACAACATTCTTACCTCAAATCATTTGAGCTGATCAAATCTAAGATTCTGCATGGCAGCAGACTGGCAGAAGGCATGCAGATTACAACTTCTGCACAACACATTATTTACCTCATCCTAGGAAAAAGCTCTCCCTACAAGCATACTTCCAGTCCAAATTTGCATTTAGACAGTGGATAATTCTGCAATAAAGCAAAGGGTCTTGCAGAGAGGAAAAAAAAAAATAAAATTTTTGTTTGGTTGGTTTTTTTTTAGTTTGGGGTGGGGTTTTTTTGTTTGTTTCTTTGGGTTTTGGGGAGATTTGTTTGGTTTTGGTTTTTTGGGGTTTTGTTTTGTTTTTGTTTTTTTACACTCTCCAAAGAGAACATACTACCAGACCATTCAGTTATTTACATCTGTCCCTCCTTCTACCCACCTCCAATCAGCATATCCTGTAAGAACACCACTGGGAAAAAAATAACTATCTCGCTCTGCTGGTTCCAAGGCAGCTATGAAAGGAAGCCAGAGAAGTCCTATCAGTCATACTACAAACTCTTGTGAGAAAATTCAGATTAACATCACACTTTGAGACAAAAGGATTATCTTCTGGAATTACAAACCAGAGCCAAGTTTGAAAAACAGGCTTTACGGCAAAAATATAGACATGGCAAACATTTTACTCTAAGATGAAAAAACAGCATAGCAGGCAAATGGTAAAGACTGAAGATTGAACTCTTTTTCCCAGCACAGAACGAAGGACATCCTGTGAAGGCTATGAGGTGACTCCTTTTGGAGCTCTAGCCCAGCCCTCCAGTATTTCTGCTAAATAAAAGAAAAAAAAAGATACTGGTTGCCAATTGTTAGGACTAATACTTATGATCCTGCTTTCTAGTTCTCACTAAACTAATGTTTAACTCCAAATAAAAGATGATG
This sequence comes from Calidris pugnax, assembly GCF_001431845.1. NCBI lineage: Eukaryota > Metazoa > Chordata > Aves > Charadriiformes > Scolopacidae > Calidris > Calidris pugnax. The sequence goes on from NW_015094510.1 coordinate 24,400,729, forward strand.
AAAGGAGACAGTACCCTTCTGGAACTGGAGCTGCACCTAACAGTATTAACCACAGCAGAGGTGGGAAGACACGGTCCACACCAGCAGCACACGTGCTGCCTCACGTGCTCAGTTCATCCAACTACAGCAGCCCAGCCTCCATCCCACGTAATCACGTCTCCATAATGATAAGGATCCACAGCAGAAAAAGAACCCTGTTTCCAAGAAAGCTGTTGGGGGATGGAGGGGCAGGGAGAAGAAGTAGTATTTTGTTTAAAAGATGCTGCTACCCAAACATTTGCCATTTATGTCCTGCTTCTCATTGTGCTCTTTCTTGTGTATGGAAAATTATTTTGGTGGAAGATGAAAACATCTTGGTATTAACTGGCTATTCAGAATGATCTACTTCCATCGCTATTTCAGGCACACTAATGAATGGCTTATAAATCAGTATGTTCAACAGAGAGATAGATTTTTTTATAAACATCTTGATACTCACAGTGGCACAACAATCACCTTTTAATGCCAAAATGGGTGCATCTGAGCTGTAACTTGGAGGTCTTGTCGAGTGCGTATCACATGTTGGCTGTTGTTGCACACTGTTGGAGTAACACCTCACCAAACACAAATCCAAGCCACTGTACCTTCATTATGTTTTCACTGCAGTTTACAAATTTCAGCATAACTAGAAGAAGCTATTCTTAAGAAACAAGATTTTTCACAGTTTCTGCTACAGCAGTCTGCAAATTACAGCTCTTCAGATTCCAATGTCCTTTATTATAAAGGACATCTCCATTGCTTTGGGGTTGGCTTGTTTTTTGTTGGTTTTTTTTTTTTCTGTATTTTGGGTTTGGGATTTTTTTTTACTTCTGAAAGACTTTAAAACAGAAGAATCAAAGAATACCCAAGAGCTAGTGAACAGACTACCTCACCATCATTTGGCCGAAAGCAGCATTCTCTGATGACGTGCAGCTTCTCTATAATCAGCATCCTCAAAAACTATGCCCTGCTCCCTCACGGGAAACCAAGCACAGCAGTACATGCCTCTCATTATTTACATATATTATTCTAACTTATAAATCCAGAATAAAAGCAGATACAGATCTTTGGTGTTTTCGCAACGCTATTCTCACACCTTCCTCTCTGGGCTCGTCAAAGGCTTCAGGCAGGAATGAAACACTGACTCACGGCTACGCCAGCTCCACCTTTGCTGCTGGCTACGAAAATAAATCAACACATCAGTGACAAGATAACAAAAGATCACACCAAATAAAATCCAAGAGGCACAGAAGGACTCTCTCAACAGCATGACCTTAAAAACCTATAAAGCTTGGAGCCACCTAACTGGGTGAGAAGAGAAGGAAGCAGATGGGAAGAGCAATTATATGAGTGGTTTACCAGAAAAATTAAAGAACACAAGACTTCATGCAATACATCATGCATACCTCATTATGTAGATATAGTTTAATTAGGAACTTTCTAACTACTGTGGTAATGGATCCAAAACAGACTCAGGGCATACATTTTAACAAGATAATACCACATATTACATACATAAATCAAGTCTGTGGCATTTAGGAATTACACGCTATTGTTCACAGGAGTCACAAGCCAAAGGCTTGCGTGCTGCTGCGGAGCTCCCACTGCCTGCCTGGAAATCTGCACCAACTGCTTTGGTTCAAAAGAGTGAAAATCAACACCGATAAACGTTCAGAAAGAAAAAAAAAAACCCACAGCCCTCATGTCTAAAACCGAGGTGCAACGAGAGTTGTTCATAAGTTTATAGTGAAAACTAACAGCATGAACTTCATGGTACAATTCCTGCAAAGGCTCGGTACAGAACAAACCAACAAGTCCACATCTGTTGTTTCACTTCTTGCCAAGTAAAGGGCAAGAAGTGGGCTCATTACCTCTATTTGTGGCACTCCCAAACTCAACACATCTCTCACTAAAAAAGTTTGAAATAAACATTGACAAAATAAGTGTTCTATGATCTAAAGTAACTCAATCAATATATACCCACTAACACAGAAAAACTGGAACTAATCTTCTATCGACCTTATGAAGGGCCAAGGGTTTAAACAAAAAGAAATCCAAATTCCTAAAGTAAACAAAGGTGTGCTCAGCACAAAGCACTGCAGAGCTTGGTCTGATCTCTAACAGAGCAGCCTGACTTCTAGAGCGTAAGAACATTCAACTTGTTACAGCAGTTAAGTCAGAAGTGACTGTTCTTGCCAACGCTATAGAACAGACACAAAACTCTTGACTTACCTTTTAGCTTTGACAACAGGTTGTGCAGTTTATCTACATTCCATTAAAATATTACCTTATTGTTCACCAAAAGAACTCCACGTCCCCCTCTTCAAACACTATGAAACAAGAACAGCACTGACATATTTTACACTACCCAAACTATTTGTTATTTTATCTAACTTAAACACATTGTCTTTCTTTTTTTTTAAAGGAAATACTCTAAATCTCTTCAGTTTCTCTTTACACTAAAGTTTTTGAGAGAATTATCATCATTCTTGCAATACCCTTTTACCAGTAAGTAGAAACTATAACATAGCATATTAGAGATTAGGCAAACCAGTAGTTTACTGGACATCCACTAGTTTTGCACCATTCTGTTTCTTACACAATTCATTAGACTCACTACACTCAAGGAAGAAAGTGTGGATATAGGTTTGAATGTTTGAAGGGTGAAAGGAAAAGTCCAGCACATAAATGTATTTTCATTGTTTCAATTACAACGTGCCAGTATGTCCAAGTGAAAGAATCCATCCCTCCATCCACAGCAGTATTTCCAACACAGCACTCTAATAGCTGCAATTAAAAAATTCTCCAGCTGCACTTGTGTTTGGGACCCGCATCACCTCTTGCAGTTTCTGGGAGTGACAAAAGAAAGCAGTGCAAGATCAATCCCACGGAAACAGGGTACCACTCAGGCATTGGGACACGACCAGCACACGCTGCCAGCACAGACAGCGCAGCTCCAGCATCCAGGCTCACACAAGCAGCCCCTCGTGTCCTACCACCTCAGTGCTCAGCTCCTAATGAGCTTTGAAGGAGCCTGATCTGGTCAATTAAAGAATAAAAATTTAAAAAAAAAAAAAAATAAAATCTGTATGTTAGTCCAACAAACTAAAAATTGCTGCCGTATTTTCCAAGCCTGGCATAAGACAAATAGGTAGGTTTAATATCTGCGTTGAGCAATGCTGCTGAGGGAGCACCAAAATGGCACGCAAAGCGGCTTTTACGCAGGAAATAACTGACATTTTCTGGACAAAAAAAAAGTAAACTATCCTACTACCACTAGAGACAAGCAACAGTTTCTTTATCTGAAGACTGATGTTCAACATGCCATGCCTGTGTCCCCTTCCCGCTGTCAGCCGTTAGTCATTGCTGCCTTGTACACCTCTCCGCTTAAAAACAAACCCCATCAATTCACATTGGGTTTGTTGTAAGCAGGTTTTAGGGCCCACTACAGGTACTACACTGATGGAAAAAAAGACAGCACCATTCCATAAAAAGCCAGGAAGACTTGTTTCAACCACAGAGACCACAAACTTAACAATAAGAGGGATTAAAATAAAAACTTGAGATCCGAATGCAATTTTGCCGCAGGCAGTGCACCAGGTAGAGCTCAGCTGCAACGTCTGACACTGTTACTCAGCTGATTTCATCTTTCAGCTGGGTCACGGTTTGGCAGCAAATTTGTAAGAAAACCTCTACAGAGCTGCACCTAGGGATCAGTCAAGACCCCAACCTTCACCTTGTGGCAAAGGGCAGGACTGGCTTCTTTGTCGGAGCAGGGCATGAAATCCAGGTTACACCCTCGTCAGGTCACTAAAGCACACACTGCAGAGCATCTCTTTCACTCACCAGAAGGATTCGCACTCCACCAAGATACCTACATGACTGTCACCCAAAACATTCCCTTGGATTTTTAATGACGTGAAATTAACTTCTACAATGAGGACCCAAAGCTGCTGTCTAGTTTTGAATTGCCACGTTGCACCTCAGAACCAGCTGTAAGGCAATCAAAAAAAAGCTGAAAATTGCAGTCACACTAAAGACACAGACACTACCTCCTACTACTCTTAAACTGGATTTTTTTATCACCAAGAGCTTTTGAATCCATAATTAAAGTTTTGTTCTTTATTTTTCCTCTGTTCATTAGACATCCGTATATAAAAAGCGATGCCATTTAACAAAAAGCTGCCCCAACATTTTTAACAAAACGTTTGCAGTCCTGCAGCCTATTCTTCAAAGTACTCTAAAAATCATGATGTTTATTAATAGACTTTAAAAAATTTGTACTATTTAAAAAGAGAATTAGGATCATGCAGCAAAGTTTCCTTTGAACTTAGAAGTTCAAGGGGAAAAATTATTAAAATTAACTAAAAGATAGCAAATAACTCCAGACGTAACAAAAGTTAAGCTGTATAAATACTACAAAAAAACCTCATATTATTCATCCATCAGTATGTACCATTTGGGGAACACTGAAACAATGTAATGTAGGTTTTTTTATATTTTCATATAATAATATACAAACACAAAACTCCATTTCATACACTCTCCACTGCAAAATACAACATCCACTCATACATTACCATAGCTTCAGCAAAACAAAATGTTATGACACATTTGGTTTTACAATGTAACTGATTCCTTTGGATAAAGGGATGTAAACGAAACCTTTAACTTCAATTCTAATTCTATCCATGTAATTTAAGATCATATATGTATAAGTATACTATAACCTACAAAAGCATCTACAGATGTTCCTATTTTACATATTTTAGTGATTGTCCAAGGGCAATTATACAGTATATTTAAAAGAGAAAGTTTGCAGAAATCTGGAAGGGAAATGGGAAGTAATAGGGAAAGGGAAGGAAAAGGAGGCACTAAATGAACAATAAGACATAAAAAAAAAAAAAAGGAGACAAGATACATTTTTCACTTTTTTTTTGGAAACTCTAATCAAATACCATACCTTGATTTTCCCCCCTTACCAAGAGGAGAGAGAATTTAAAATCATACACACTCGAGAACCAAGAAGAAATTCTACTTTAAAGCCACCTTTAACTACGTATCCATTTTCAAAGCACACAACTCCATTTTTCTGAAATTTCTCAAAATGACACTATCCCCAGCAGCTCTAACACACTCTCCCAAACACCACCAAGCAGATTGATGATTTCACCAAAAATATGTTTGAATATACACTTCACCAGCGTCACATGCTGAATTCCCTACACACTGCTGCAGTCCCACATGCTGAACAGCTGCAAAGAGCCTGACACGAACATTAAAAATGTAGTCATATCTTTCACTACCTTAATCTATTTTTCATATTGCAGGTCTTTTTATCAGCACTGAAACCAGCACTGCGAGTACTAGCAAAGTTCGTACCTGCATGTAAGGAGACTTGAGGCAACAGAACAGTTTATTCCCCTTCCCCTCTCAGAAATACAAGAATTCAGCCAAGATAAGAATTTCTCCTGTGAACTGTTTGAAGGATCCAAACGTAAAATTTGAGAAGAATAGTTAGCTGACTCATACTGGCAAACAAAATTCTTGCAGAAGTCACTGTGCCGCAATTAATATCGGCATATTTAAAACACAGACAAGATAAGGTGTGACCAGTCCCATTACAACTGTTCCGTAGGTAATGGCTAAAGTATTTCTAGAATTAAAGCTTATGTAAATAGAATCAATTCATGTTTCAGCCATAACTGACCACAGCCTGCTTTTAAAGTTTTTTTATTCATCAATTGTAAAAAGAACGCCCAGACTTTTTAAATACACATTATTTGAATGACAACATACAGAACACTACAGTGAGGAGACTGCCAGAGAAAGAATAGTCGGAATTTAAAATTTAGAACCTGTTACAAGCACAGCCGGAGCCTCTCCTTGCTTCTTTTGCTCCCTACTTCCTATTGTTCTGCTGTTCAGCCAGTGATGCCATGTCATGGACGAGGGAAACCTAAATGACAGCTTGCTGTATCTTTCTTTAAAACATTTACATAAAGCAATTCCTTTACTCAGGTCTGTACCGAGAACTGGTCACACATAAAAGCTCTTTTAAGGGAATCTAAAGCCCCGAAAGGATCAGCAGACTTCGGTTCCCGGAGCAGCCAGCAAGAATACCCAAAATGGTGACTACAAGTAATAAATCAGACCCAAAAAAAAGCATTATTAAAAAATAATAATAATAAATGAAACGCTGTTTTACGCAGCTGATGGCCGGGCTGAACATTTTAAGCGGCTACTCATTTATTCACAAGGAAACCCCGTTAAGTTGAGCGTTTTCCTTAACCACCCCGTTTTTCCTCCCAAGGTTCCCCACACCGAAGCGGGGCTCCAGCTCTGCGCGGAGGGGCTGGGAAGGCTCAGCCCAGCGACCTCCGGGGGGACCCCCCCACAGCCCGGGCGGTAAAACGCGGGGTTTAACCGGGTCGGCGGCAGAAGCCGCGGCAGCGAGAGGGGCGATAAGGGGCAGGGCGGGAGAAAGGGCGGCGTTCCGACGGGGGGGGACACAGAGGCCGGTGGGGCGGGAGGCGGC
>NW_015094510.1:24407294-24415568 GCF_001431845.1 Calidris pugnax
TCGAAGAGGTCCTCCACCCGCTCCCGCTCCCCGGTCAGCTTCACCTTGAAGTCATAGTCCATCTTCAGCGCCCGCCGACCCGAGCCGCCCCGGGCCGCCCCCGACCGCCGCGCACCCCCGCCGCGCCCCGCCGCGACCGGGCGGCAGCAGCAGGAGGAGGAGGAGGAGGAGACCCCCGAGCCGCCCCGCGGACCATCCAGGGGCTGCTCCCGTCCCTCCCCGGCCCCGTCCTCCGGCTGCTCCCTCCCCGCCCCGCCAGCTAGCGGCACAACAGCCGGTCTCCCGGGGCGGAATACGGCGCCCGCGCCTGGCCGCACTGCCGCAAAGAAACGTCGCAAACCGCGGGCACCTCCCCGGCCGCGGGCGCGGCGGGCAGCGCACCACGTGGAAGGCGGCGGGATGCGCCCCTCCGCCAGAGCCCCGCCCTCGCCCGTCCCAGCATGCCTTGCGGGCGCGGCGACACGCTGGGAGGTGTAGTACAGCCAGGCGGGGGGGCGCGATGCATGCCGGGAGTTGTAGTCTTGGCCCCGCGGGGCGGCGCTCTGCCTTCCGGGAGCTGTAGTCCTCAGGCAGGGTGCGGAGTAGGCCCGGCGGGGCCCGGAGGAGCAGCAGGGCCCCGGGGCAACCCAACACAGAGCCAGGGGGTCATTTTGTAGCATAAAGCGACAGCAACCTTTCTAATTAGAGCCCGGCTTTCGGCATTTGTAGTAATCATGCACGTACACTTCACATCTCATCTCAAGAACACAATGTGGGTAAGGGAGCAGGCGCTCAAACCCCTAACTTTGAGACAAAATACCACAGAATGTGGGGGGTCCTGAAAGAAGAAACAACATTTTCTGCAACTATCTGAAATCATCTCCATTTTAATTTACAAATACCCTTTTTCATTCACACATTTCAGCAGCTTCCCAGTGTTTGCCGGGCACCTACAAGAAAGTTGGAGAGGGACTTCTTACCAGGGTGTGTAGTGATAGGACAAGGGGTAACGGTTTTAAGCTGAAAGTGGGTAGATTTAGATTAGACATTAGGAAGAAATTCTTTAGTGTGAGGGTGGTGAGACACTGGAACAGGTTGCCCAGAGAAATTGTGGATGCCCCATCCCTGGAAGTGTTCAAGACCAGGCTGGAGGGGGCTTTGAGCAACCTGGTCTGGTGGGAGGTGTCCCTGCCCATGGCAGGGGGGTTGGAACTCAATGATCTTTAAGGTCCTTCCAACTCTAACCATTCTATGATTCTATGATTAAAGTTGATTCCTGAAAATTTGGGATAGGTGTGCCTGAGCTGGCATCACTCAATCCCACTGATGTGAGACGCCCACAGTTGGACCTTCAGTGTGTTGCTATGTAGTTGTTAGGGATATTATTGTATGTTAGATACAGCAATTAGGCAGGTATTACAAAAAGACATGTGCAACGGGTAAAAGCAGCAAAACTAAATTTTATTTGCCTGGTGCCTCAACACACCAATCAACCAGAAAGAGCTCAGGGCAGCTCAGCAGCCCGTAAAGATCGCAGAGTCTGGGAGATGCCCTCCACCCCATAAAATACATCCACCTCCGCCCAGAGCAGCATGACTCTGCCTTGGGGGATGCCTGGCTTTGGGGACTTCCAGGGACAGCAGGGACCACACTTGCATGGCCAAACTCACCGCATTCAGCACCTGGGTCCTGTCAGCAAGAAGGAAAGTAGAAATAACCACTCTGCTGTAACTTTGTACTCTTCTTTTTGTTATTAATCATTCTTTCATGAGGCAATAAATACCCAAACTCCTTCACACCGATCTGATTATTGCATGGTAATTAACGGGTGAGTTTAGTTTGTCCTGACCTCAAACACTGCAGGGTGGGGAGAAGGAACAATGTCTGCTTAGAAAGAAACGAGGCCATGAATAAAAACAAGAATACAGAAACTAGGCTCATTTTCTGACCTGTGCTATGTTTTACATGTTTACTTAAACTGCTTGGAAAGTATTCCATATTTTGACAAACACACTCTGAGAAGTCAAAACCCCAACAGAAAAAAAGCCTTTTCTTCTCTTTCAGACTTTGGTCCTTTTGTAACAGTGTTTGAAAGTCTGCTGTTCTGCAAATGTTTCTTTCATTAGTTTTTCATAACATTTGGATTATGTGCCTTCCAGACCCAGGGCAGCTGTAAATTTGCTGCTTCTTTGTTTTCACTTCAGGTACTTGAATTGTGGGCAACGTTCAGCTTTACCAATTCAGATGGATGGTCCCCAAGTCATAAGAGATTTGAAACAGAAAACACAACTTGATCTTTTTAAAGATGAGAGTATTTACATTTCAAGGTCAACTTTTAATTTTGTTTCATGGATAGTTGCATATATTTTGTGCTTTATTTTAAAAATCTGTCACAGTATAATATGATTTCAAGAAAAAGTTTAGTTTTGGGGTCCATTCTTAAAAAGAAAGACACAACTGGGCCATGATCTGCTATTCCTGACTCTCAGGTCCCCACCGTGGCTTTTTAAATGGATAGGATTTCTTATCTCTAACTTCTTGTTCTGTATTCCTTCCCTTCATACTGTCACAGAAATCAGTTTTAAATTATATGCTTAACAAGTCTTGCTGAATTTGACTCTTTGAAGTGTTCCTCTTTCTTCCTGTAACATTCATGGCTGGCTTTATAATATCCTTCTCTTCTAAGTTTGTGCTGTTTCTAGTGTTTCCTGTACACATAAGCTTTTGACATTTTTGTTTGAAATCACCACACCTGTGAAGAAAATCCCAATTCTCCATAGGGAGACACACTGTTACCGTGTGAGCACCGATAACGTGCAGAGGGTTGGAGAGGGTTACCAAAGCGAGCTGTGTCCTGAGAGGAAAGCAGTCAAGGAAGGTTCACATCATTAAACTTCTCTGAATGTAGGGAATTGTATTTCAGGTGAAAGCCCGGAATTGTCTGGGAACCGACTGGGTTGTGGTACGGAGCACCAGGCACCCGAGCCGGGGCAGCAGTACCGACAGCAAAGTGGGCTTTGTTGGCTGCCTGTTTGTGTGCTAATGGCCACGGCATTGGTGATAGAATCGGAGTTTGTGAGGCAAAGCTTACAGCTGGGGAAATGTACAACAAGCTACTTGCTCTGTGTTTTGCAGTCTTTGTAAATAGAGAAGAAAATACAGAATACTGTATCTTTAATATTTTTGCTTTCTCATCTTTATATTTTACAAGTGGATAACCTGCAATGCTCAATCATGTCCCTGTGCCATTAGAATATCCCCTCGCTCCATTTACTAATTTGCCAAATTTGCACATACCTTTGCTTTCCAGAGAGTTTTTTCACGTAAGAGTAGCTACCTGCTAAAAGTTTTCCATATCCCCAAAGGGACTTTCTTTAGCAGTGTGACTAATGTGTTCCCATCTTGTTATTGAGTCAAAAAGGGCCAGTCCTGCTAAAGGCTATATACATCTTTCATTTCTGCTTAAATTAGGGAAAGGTGAAGGCAAGAGAATAATGTGGGGTTTGTTTCTTTTCTGTGTGTAAATAAAAACAAACTATCATACTTGCACATTTTGACTATTTTCTAGAAAGCTTGCAGTGGTGCATGTGTGAATGAGTGAGTTAGCTGAATACTGGCACCATTTAAGAATGCAGTTTATTTAAAGCAGGTAAGTAAAGTGCTGGTTCTACAAATAGTCTTGTATGCAAAGCAATGTGAGGTTTTGTTTGTTTGTTTTTTTATTTTTTTACTATTATTATTTATTTTGCACTTAACTGTACTTTACTATAATGTTGGTCAGCTGCGATAAAGTTCATCAGACTATTGATGCGCTTGATCTAACAAGGCATTCTAGGTTCTGGCAGGAGTGCAAGTTATTAACAAACATAAACCAGTTCTTTGGATCCAGGTCTCCAGTACCGGAGAGAGCTGTGCTGGCATCCAGTGAAACATCTGGTTGCTAGATTCAGGACCACCCACAGCCTGACTGTTTTATGCTCCCAAAGAAACCAGGAATCAGTTCTCAGAGTCTCGACAGACCTTGAAAATTCAGCCTATGAACTTCTGGTTACTTTTATTATTGAAAACAGCCTGCCTGAATGGAAATAAACCCTGAAAAATGAACATTATTTTATATTATTTCAGTAAACAAATCATAGAAATATTCTGGTTGGAAGGGACCTCTGGAGGTTATCTAGTTTAATATCCTGCTCAAAGCAGGGATACTATTAAATTCTGGTTGCTTGAGGCATTGTCCACTCAGGTCTTGAAAACCTCTATGGAAGGAGATTCCACAGCCCCTCTTGACCTGACTGGCCTCAGGGTGAAATTTTTTGTCCTTCTATCTACTCTGAACCTCGCTTCTTTCAAATTTATGATCACTGTCTCTCTTCCCACTGTGCACTTTGCTACAAATCCTGGCTCTGTCTTCTCAGTACCTCCTTGGTACTGGCAGGCTGTTCCTTCTCCCAGCTGAAAAAGCCCTGGTGGCTACAGCCTCTCTTATAGGGAAAGCGTTCCAGCCCATGACTGTCTTGGTAATTCTGGATGAACTCACTCCAGTTTATCAATAATTTTCCATATCCATATTGTTCTACTGGAAACCCCCAAACTGGGCATCATACTCCACATCCAAGCAAACAAGAGCCAAGTAAAGGGAAATAATGACTTCCCGATCACTTCCCAGTAATCCATTGTCTGTGCTCCTCTTGATAGAACCTGGGATGCCATTAGCCTTCACAGCTGCCAGGGTGCACTCCTGACTCCTGCTTAGCCAGGACCCTCCATCCTTTCCAGCAGAGACACTACCTGGTCAGTAAATCCTGTTCAGTATCACCCCACTCAGCCTGAGATGGGACTTTGCATTTGTCCTCATTGAACTTGGTGAAGTTCCTGATGGCCTATTCCTCCAGCCTGCCCAGGTAGGCTCAAGCATATCAAATCTATCTTCTCACCACTTTGGTGTCATCTACACATACTAAGATCCAGTTATAAAAAAATTATTAAGAGGTTCTGCCTTACTTATATAACATAATTTAATAAAACATAACAGAATACAGTTACTTTCTAAATGACTTAAATGACTGAGCAATCCTATTAAAACAGAATTACAGATTTCATGTTATTTTACAAAACTTTGTAATTGCCTGAGGTTTGCTGCCCTCCATAGGCTATTTTGATTATTGTATCCAAAGATAAGTGTTGCTACAGTGCAATAACAATATTCCAGGAAAGATCTACTATTTGTATTTCTTATTAACAATACAACATAAAAATAAACAAAGACTGTACTTAGTTATATGTTGTGAAACGTCATTATGAACAGGACATAAACTCAAAATTCTGCATTGGAGAACTGGTAAGTGGAAAAATACACTAATTCAGTATAAGCTTTGAGTGAGGAAATACGGGCTCATTTAACTGTCTAAAGCATATTATCATCTTCTTCTGGGTGAGCAGAGAAGTTGTTGTGTTTGACTGCGGAATAATGATTACTAAAAACAGACCATGAAGGAAAAGATTTCAAAAATAGGACAAAAAGCAATTGTGGGAAGAAACTGACTTTTCAAGAGATCCCGGCACTACCTTATATACTCTGACTTAAGAAAGTAAAATTGATCTTCCCGAAGGACATGTTTTAATTGCTCCAGGCAAAGGAAATCACAATTTAATACCAGGTACTCATACTGTGGAAAGGAATACAAATAACAATGAGGGTTAATCTTTTTTAATACAGTGAGCAGGAAGGAGTAGCCACTGGCACAGCCTCAGCGCTGCGTGTGGCCCCACTGTCAGTTTGTCTCATGGAAACCACATACTGGCACAAAAGGAGCATAAACTAACATAAATCCTAAACGTAACGCTTGTGTAAGCCCTTATCTCAACCAGAATAAAGAAATCCTGGGGTGCATAGTTGAAGTGGGGAGTATCTTCCCAGACATGGGCCTGAGCCTTTCCTATCACCTCACTCATTAGTGAGGGTTTGCCTTTGCATCAAGACAAGTTGGACGAAAAATACCCAAACGTGGTTTATTTCTGAAGGCAAGTTTGAACATAAGTATGAGCAGCTTGGATATTCTAGGGATGAGGTGCTTTTACATAGGTAAAGCATCCTTCTCACGAAATCCTCTCATTTTGCTGGTGCAAATAGTTTATGGAAGGTGTGAAACGTGCTCCTCTGTCACAGCCTGTCAGCTACCACCACATTTTGAAACAATCTGCAGAAGCAACTCAGAAAAGAAAGTGTATGGATGCTACCAGCATTATTAGCAATTAGCATATGTGAAATTAGCATAATGTGAAACATGTGTACCAGGAAAGATCATGGAGAGGATCATCTTGAGTGAGCTCTCACGGCAAGTGCAGGGCAGGCAAGGGATCAGGGCCACCCAGCATGGGTTTATGAAAGGGAAGGCATGCTTACCCAACTTGATCTCTTTCTATGACCATGTGGCCTGCCTTCTTGATGCAGGGAAGGCTGTCGCTGTTGTCTACCTGGACTTTGATAAGGCCTTTAACCCTGTCCCCCCCAGCATCCTCCTGGAGAAGCTGGTGAATCATGGCATAGACAAGTGTACCCTTCACTGGGTAAAAAAATGGCTGGATGGCTGTGCCCAGAGAGTTGTGATTAATGGGGTGAAATCTGGTTGGCGACCGGTCACCAGTGGTGTGCCTGGGGGCTTGATTTTGGGGCCAGTCTTGTTTAATATTTTTATTGATGATCTAGATAAGGGGATTGAGTGCACCCTCAGTAAGTTCGCAGATGACACCAAACTAGGTGGGAGTGTTGATCTGCTTGAGGGTCAGAAGGCTCTGCAGAGGGATCTGGACAGGTTGGATCAATGGGACAAGGCCAATGGGATGAGGTTCAACAAGGCCAAGTGCCAGGTCCTGCATTTCGGTCACAACAACCCCAGGCAACGCTACAGACTTGGGGAAGAGTGGCTGGAAAGCTGCCCGGCAGAAAAGGACCTGGGGGTGTTGGTGGACAGACGGCTGAACATGAGCCAGCAGTGTGCCCAGGTGGCCAAGAAGGCCAACGGCATCCTGGCCTGTATCAGGAACAGCGTGGCCAGCAGGAGTAGGGCAGTGATGGTGCCTCTGTACTGGGCACTGGTGAGGCCTCACCTCGAGTACTGTGTTCAGTTCTGGGCCCATCACTACAGGAAGGACATTGAGCTGCTGGAGCATGTCCAGAGGAGAGCCACCAAGCTGGTGAGGGGTCTGGAGAACAAGTCCTGTGAGGAGAGGCTGAGGGAACTGGGCATGTTTAGTTTGGAGAAGAGGAGGCTGAGGGGAGACCTCATTGCCCTCTACAACTACCTGAAAGGAGGTTGTAGAGAGGTGGGTGTTGGCCTCTTCTCCCAAGGGAATAATGACAGGACCAGAGGAAATGGTCTCAAGCTGTGGCAGGGGAGGTTTAGATTAGATATTAGGAAGAATTTCTTTACTGAGAGAGTGGTCAGGCACTGGAACAGCCTGCCCAGGGAGGTGGCAGAGTCACCATCCCTGGAGGTATTTAAGAAACGTGTAGACGTGGCACTTCAGGGCATGCTCTAGTGACCGGGATTGTTGGTTTTTGTTGGTTTGGGTTGTGTTGTGGATTGTTTTTTTCTTTTCTTTTCTTTTTTTTTTTTTTTTTTGCGGTTAGACTCAATGATCTCAAAGGTCCCTTCAAACCATGAAGATTCTGTGATTCTGTGAAATTTGTAAAAGGATTCACTCATTGTGTGAAAAACTTCTAAGGCTCTGGAGATCAAAAGAACTAAAATCACAGCTCGAAACACAACTCTGTGCTCTGTGAGAGCACTGAGCGACTGATCGCTTATTTTAGAAACGGGAGACCATGAAGGGAGGTTTCTGCAGAATGAAAGGTAAATGGCCTCAAGTTGCACAAGGGGAGGTAGAGATTGGATATTACAAAAAAATTGCTTCACTGGAAGGGTTATCAAACATTGGAACAGGCTGCCAAAGGAAGTGGTTAAATCACCACCCCTGGAAGTATCTAAAAGATGGGTAGACGTGGTGCTGAGGGACATGGCTTAGCGGTGGACTTGGCAGGGTTAGGTTGATGGTTGGACTCAAAAAAATTGCTTCACTGGAAGGGTTATCAAACATTGGAACAGGCTGCCCAGGGAAGTGGTTGAATCACTGTTCCTGGATGTATTTAAAAGACGGGTAGGTGTGGTGCTTAGAGACATGGTTTAGTGGTGGTTTTGGCAGTGTTGGGTTAATGGTTGGATTCGAGGATCTTAATGGTCCCTTCCAATCTAGATGGTTTTATGACTCTATGACTAGATCAGAAGTGTTTAATCT
>NW_015094510.1:24415802-24432399 GCF_001431845.1 Calidris pugnax
TCGCACACCCAGGGGTCGGTGTCGTTCCGGCGTGAGGCGGCGGTCGGTCCGGCCGGCCGGCCGCCAGGAGGGGAAGGGGAGCGCGGAGAGGGGCTAAGCCGGGGCAGCCCCCGGGCCGCTCCGCCCCGACTGGACGGCAGGCAGGGACGAGCTCTCGGCAGGCTCCCCCGGGGCAGGTGGCGGCATGGCCGCCTCCCCGGTGTGTCGCACCGGGTGATGACGCTCCCCGGCGGGCAGGGGAGACGGGGGCGCGGGCAGCGCTGGAGAGAGCCGGTCCGGCCGGTGGCGGTTAGTGGCGGGGCCCGACCGGGGAGTCCGGGGAGGAGAGAAGCGGGAGGACATGGGCTGCCCTTCCCGGTTGTGATTGGTGGGTGGCCGCGAGCTGGCCAGGTGATTGGACGGGAGCCGTGTCAGTCACTCCCCTCGGCCTCCCCTCCCCCAGGCGTCTGGCAACAGGCGCTGTCGGTGGCGGCGGGGGCGGCCGGGCCGGGGGCTGCCGGTCCCGCCGGGGACCCCTCGGAACTCCCGCTCCGGGGCGCAGGGCCCTGCCCGCGGCTGCCTTGGGGAACCGCCGGGGAGCGTTAGCCCGGCGCAGGGCCGGGTTCTGCAGGCCCGGCTGGGGGGAGGCGGGCGGCCCCAGGCCCCGGGCTTGGATCGCTTTGGGTGTCCTGCGGCCTGTTTCCTAATTACCTGCTGATTCTTCCTTTGTCTGTTTTTCCTTCCCCCTCCCCTCCTTCCCCAGGCTTTGGGAGGTTATCTGGGTTTTGTTTTTTTTCCTTTTTTTTTTTTTTTTTTTTTTTTTTTCAAATTCAGTGAGATCATCTCGCCTGGAGGCTGCAATGTGACAGAAATGCTAAGTAGCCCTGTCGCTCGGGGAGGCTTCCTCATCTAAACTCCGTAGTCGTCTTGCTTGTCATCAGGTGGTAGCTTTCAGAAAACGAATACCTAATTGAATTGGGGGTAGTAATTCCCGGAAAGAGGCCAAGGCCTAAAAGCATAAGGTATATGTATTGCTTAGGTCAAAGTGAATGTAAATCTTCGAGAATAGGATGGAGTAACTATGAATTAAGAACTGCGGGAATTAGTCTTCCAGTTGAAAATTCTAGAAAATGTAGATAAACTGTTGGCACGTGGCACCTGTTTCTTTGCAAAGGAAGAGTAATCCTGAGTCATAACTGGATTTCGATTTCAGTTTTTTACATCTTGGTGGTTAATACACTTCAACTTTTCAATAGCCTGAAATATTTTACATGCCAAAGTACTTAATTTTGATACAGTTAATATCCTTCAACTTTCACTACTCTGAAACACTCTAAGTGCCAAAGTACTTAGTTTTGATGACGTTTGATAATTATGGATAGTAGTTGTCATCCATGCAGTTATGTTAAACAGATGGGACAACCGAACACTTCACACTTCTTAGTGTTTCTAAGTGAGTCATTTGAAGTGTGTGACTAATCATCCTACCATACAGTTGTCAACAAAACAGTATTTTTTTTTTCTACCACCCACAAAATCTGAAGAAGAGATTCTCAGATTTTCTGTGGATGAGAAGTGAAAAGTAAAGAGCCTCTCTTTTGAGAAACAGTTTAAATTTAGATCGAGGCGGGCTACAAGTGATGGACTTTTCATCTTAAGAACTGATGTTTTTTCTGTGCAGCAATATCCAGGAAGTCAGTTAACTTACTAAGGTGACTGTCAGGCAAACAGTAACATGTTAGTTGTTTTAAAGCTTTCATCTAAATAGAAACGTTACATGAAATTAAATTAATTTTATCTGTGTTGTTTCCCCTTCCTGCTTTATTTACCTTAAGTTGTAAGTCATGTGGGGCAGAGGCAGTATAATATTCAGTACAGTATGGATGGGGTATTTTCATGATAATAGTCGAGTGATCAGTGTCATTAGGGTAATAATAGTGCTGTGTGTTGAGGGGGGAGGAATTACATTTCTTTTGAGGAAACCAGGGTAGTAAGACAAAGAGCTGGCTGAGAAATTTGTGTTTAGAAATGTGATATGAGAAGTGACCTGATTTGAACATAGCCCTTGTGGGAAATGGAAGTCAGTGATTACCTACAGCTTGTGAGTCTGAGCTAAGAGGATGACAGTAAATTTTAAACCCCCACAAATACTATGGGAATAGAAAATGTCTTAAGGGGGAGATATTCAGATTTTATTTATTTTAAGTTAAGTGAGTTAAAGAACTAGGAAGGAAGTATTGAATACACTGAAATGCAGTATTGGACACAGGAGGCAGATGTGTAAAAAGATTGGGAAGAGCTGTTTAGAAGTGGTTACCTGTGGGGGAGGGAAGAAGTAGCATATGGGGTAGAAAATGAGGAGACCAAGAATGCATCAGAGTGGATTCCACAAAGAACATGAGACAGGTATATTAAATGTATGCCAGCTTCTGCTGTTGGCAAATACGTTTTCTGATTCTTCATATCTGTTGGCAGCATTGATGAAGGTTTACTCTTTATTGAATGTATGTCTAATAGTTAGTTGGTTTGGACTATTTGTTGTCTCATCACCTTTCCTGTGAAAACTAATTACTGATCAGAAGTGTGCTGAGAATGCTGTTCTGTGTTTTCCCCATAATTAATACTTGATCTTGATATGTTGGTGAATTGACGAAAAAATATTACCCAATAACTCTTTTCATGCATACGCAGAATGGTGCCATGTGCTCAGCTTTTTTGGCCTCATGATGTCTTTAGAGAAGTGATCTCTTCTGTCGGGTATCTGCCTCAGCAGGTGTTACGGATGGCTTTTGCTAAATGGGAAGCCCCTTGGAAAGGATGACACTTGGCTTTTTCTTCTTTCAAATTGAATGTTGAAGAACAGGTTTTCTTTAGGAAATAGAAAAGTTGGGGAGTGGCCTGAGACCTGGTTAGTCAGGACTCAATCCTGTGCCAGAGAGAGCTGGCAATGGCAGGGAAATCAGCCTCTCTCTGATGCTAGAAGGTTATTCACACCTCCTAATAGGTGATCCCATTGGTTAAATATTTGGAAAGTATTGAAGAGCTGTGGGTAAAGTGTAGCCCTTTGTGTTTTACACCGTTTTCCTGGAGATGGGTATCCTTTTGTTAGCTAATCCTTGGATTAGAGATCATGAGGAAAACATACCACTAATGTCAGAGTGTTGAAAGAGTCAGTTCTGCCAAAAATATATCTGTAGGTTTTGTGCCACGTGAGGAGTGAGACCAACTGAGTTACTCGTGTAGTCTTACCTGCTTACAAGTGCCAGACAGTCTTCTCTAAAGCAGTAGCTGTGGTTGTCAGAAGTCTACATTGGGTAATTTCCATCCAATAATCGGAGAACAATGTTTTTGGTGACATTTTAGCTTTAAAATACTCCATGTTGCTGTTTTATTTTACTTGGGAAAAGGGAAACAAATTTTATCTTACCCCTTTGACTTTTTAGAATATCCTTATTTAGCAAAAAAAAAAATTAATAATTTGTCATTGCTCTTTTATTTTAAAGTTGCTCTACCAACTGGTATGTCCTTTCGGTGAGCAAAGGAGACTTCTAGCTATTTTTGAGCAAGCTAGAAGCAAAATACTTGCATAATAAACTGTACTGTTGACTTGGCAAATAACACGGAGCTTGGTTCATCTTAATCATCTTTAGCTATTAATCAACTAATTTCATTGAAATTGCTGGGAACTTTTTACTGTAAATTAGGTAAATTGTTACTGTAATTACCGTGCAGTCTAACCTTCTGGTTTTGTTCAGGACAGCCTGGCACTATCATCATGGATCGCTCTCGGCACCGTGCAGGAAATAGCAATGAGCAGGCATCTTCTCGAGAGCATAGTCATGGGGCAGATGAGAGACAACGGCAGCTGGAGCGCCTCAGCAGAGAAGAGGCCTATTATCAGTTCATTAATGAACTCAATGAAGAAGACTACAGGTTAATGAGAGACCGTAACCTGCTTGGCACGCCTGGTAAGATGTGGGTACCTTCAGTAGAAAAGATATAATGTGAAGTAACACCACTGCTGTCAGGCACCACGTGTGTTTGTAAGACTCAAGCAGCCTGTGGCTTTGTAGGAAGGGAAAAGCCCTCCATTTCCATTCAAAATTAATAATATCCAGTAAAAATTATCAACATTTTTTTTTTAGTTCAGCCTTATTATCTATTTACCTCTTTCAGATGCAGCATCTCCACATAAAGGTAATATCCAAACCCAAATAATTATTACCTGGTACACTAAAGTATCTCTCTTGGTACATAGCAATTTTGGGGGCCTCTGTGTTGTTGCTGGAAGTTGCTTTGAGTTTTTGCTGGAAGTTGACATGCTCTTGACACACATTCAAGTATCTTTTTTTCCACCTACCCTGGTACCTACTTCCGCTGTTATCTGTGTACCTGTGGTATGATCTCACACTAGTGTGTTTTCTTTTGGTTTCATTGATTTTACCTCATTGCTGAAGATTTTTCAAGATAGGAAGTATTGTTATTTCTGCATGGCTGTGTTGAGCTAATAATAATGTCTTATCTAACAGCATTATAAAAATTAAATTATTTCAGGGGAAATAACAGCAGAAGAGTTGCAGCAACGCTTGGAGGGGGCTAAGGAGCGTCTGGCATCGCAGACTGATCTGGATAACAGAGAAGGTGAAGGTAGAACTGTTGGAGGTAAGTATTTTTTGTTCATGTATATAGATACACATAGTACAAGAAACATAAGTATTGTTTTGTACAAATATTTAAAAGAGAGGCTGGTGAATTTCAATACCAGCCATTTCAAGTCTTGTTTTTCATTGTGCCTCTATGGATTGTTTTAGAAAAGAGATTTCCTAATGATATGAAAACAAACTTGAAATACTTCATGAAAACTGATTATATCAGCCAAAATTTACTTTCTCCTCTTTTCCTGGTTTCTCTTTTGTCATAAACTTACTAGCACAAAAATAATTTTCATTTTTCTAATTCCTTAAAGGTTTTATTGTATTAAAAAAAGCTGGAATGGGAAAGAAGTTGATTGGGAAACAGTTAACCTCTCCACTGTTTTGTTGGTTTTGTTGTTTCGTTTCCATCTGTTTTAATGGAGTGAGGCTTTTATTATGTGCACTGTCTGCCTTCTTCCCCAGCAGTATTGCCTTAATCATTTGGCCAATTCTTGTCAAATTTAGGAGAGGAATAGGCAACTGAGAGACAAAGATACCGAAATTCTTTCGGGTTTCATAAAAGTAGGGAGACGATGGAGTAGGGAGAGCTTAATCTGATCCCTTCAAGGGAAAACCTTCACTGTGATCACAACCATTGACTTTCTCCATACATGGAGTTAGCACATTCCACAATTGTATCTGTTCTTGAGCTTGTAGTTGGAGGAGATCTGGGAACGAAGCTGTGGATATTGTGGTAGGAAAAGAGTGTATTTGCACAAAAGGAACAAATCCATCAAAACCATGCATTGTTTACTGCTTATAGAAAAAAAAAAATATTTGCCAGAAGATGACAAAATCTGTCATACCTTTCCTTGCTTTATCAAAGTTAGTTGGCTAGGATGTGCTCAAATTGAGTGAGAGACAAATATTGGACAAATACAACTAACTTTAGACTGCCTAAATCTGAACACTTTCCTCAGAAGAGGGCATCTGGGTGTATTAATCTGTCTGTGTATCTGCTGGTGAGACAAAAAGTTTAGGTTGAACTGATGAGTGTTGCTGATGTTTTTACATACAACATATTTTCAGCAAAATTGCATTAGCATAGCAAGGTAGCTGTCCTGCTGCTGTAACATCCCTGAAGTCAGGACCCAGCAAATAGAGGATTTGTAATACCTCATAGTATGCTGACTGTGCAGTTGTATGAATGTTTGCATTTCTTCGTTTCTCTCAGATTCTGATGTTCTTGGAGAAAACTCAAATGGTGACTCTTTGCTTGAGTGGCTGAACACATTTCGTCGCACAGGAAATGCCACTCGCAGTGGACAGAGTGGGAACCAGACCTGGAGAGCCGTGAGTCGAACAAATCCAAACAGTGGGGAGTTTCGGTTTAGTCTTGAAATCAATATAAATCACGAGCATAACAGTTTTGAAACTGCTGGTGAGGAGTATGTGGGTATAGATAGTAGCAGAATGTATGTAAGAAGAAGACATCAAAGAGCTGTCAGTCCAGTAACCCCACGAACGAGGAGCAGGACTGCAAGAGAGGCAAACAGTGAGGCTTCAAGCACTGCAAGGACCAGGTCTATGAGAAGTTCCGTGGCACAAAGATCTGAAGCAGCCTCTCATCCAGTCTTGGGAAGGCTCAGGAGTAGAACAAGGGAGCTGGCAGGCCTTTCCCAAACAAATAATGCACGTAATAATTCTGCAGCTACTGGAGAACCAAGAGAAACACCAGAAAGAGGTAGTTCTACAGGAGTCAGAAGAGGTAGAGCTAGAACTAGTGTTCGGATGAGTACAAACCAAAGACTAGAAATTCTGCGCCTGAGGTCTACTTTAAGTAGTCGAAGCCGTTCTCCCCTGCAAAGGCAAGGTGATGCTGCTCATTCTGAGGAACACGCGCAGAGGCAGGATAGAAATGCACAGCCAGTCAACAGAAGTAGAAGACAAACAGCTCAGCCTTCTCCGCAGCCTGCCGAAGAACAAGCAAGAGGTAACACTCAGGCTCCTCAACTGTCCGGTGTAGCACCATCCTTGGGAATAACGTTGGAAGAGGAGGAGTCTAGTAGGCCAGCAGCTGCCGTTAGAAGGCACCCAACAATTACATTAGATCTTCAGGTGAGAAGAATTCGTCCTGGAGAAAACAGAGATCGGGACAGTATTGCCAGTAGAACTCGTTCTAGAGTAGGAATGGCAGAAAACACAGTTACCTTTGAAAGTGACAGTGGGGGATTTCGGCGTACGATATCGCGCTCAGAACGTGCAGGTATTCGAACCTACGTTAGCACTATCCGGATACCTCTTCGTCGGATTTCAGAAACTGGGCTTGGTGAACCTTCATCAGTGGCTCTTCGATCAATCCTGAGACAAATTATGACAGGCTTTGGAGAATTGAGTTCTTTAATGGAAACGGAATCCAACTCGGAAGTGCAAAGAGGCGGTCATCACTTACCAGATTTACAGTCAGAGCAGAATAACTCCAGTTCAGCAAACAATAGCAGTGATCCCAGTGAGATTTCATCTAGAAATGGGCGTGCAGTAGAAGGCAGCAGGGAAACAAATGGGCAGAGTGATGATACTCAACGCTATGGTCGCAGTAATGAAAACCAAGATACCAGGCAGTCTCAAGACGCTAACAACCTCGTGGAAAATGGAACGCTGCCCATACTTCGCCTTGCCCACTTCTTCTTGCTGAATGAAGATGATGACGACGATCGTTTAAGAGGTTTAACCAAAGAGCAGATTGACAATCTTTCTACCAGGAACTATGGGGATACTCACACTGAAAATGAAATAAGTAAAACGTGTAGTGTTTGCATTAATGAATATGTAACAGGGAATAAGCTAAGGCAGTTACCTTGTATGCATGAGTTTCATATTCATTGCATTGATCGCTGGCTTTCTGAAAACTCCACTTGCCCAATTTGTCGGCAGCCTGTATTGGGGTCTAATGCCACAGACAATGGCTAAAATTATTTATACTGCTCAGTACTCAAGGATTTGCTTCTGCTCTATTTATAATGAGCCAGATGGAATTAGTTGACTTACATAGGGGTCCATTTGTGTGGGGAGTTTTGTTAAATTTCTTTAAAAATAATAGGAAACTTGTCTAAATCTAGCAATGTAAATACTATTTTTCTCCAAGTGCAGACCTAGGAGTACACATAGAACCAAATGATATCGGTAAAGTTTATATTTTTTTAGGTAATTTTGTTATGCTAAGCACTTTTGTAAATACAGAAATGCAATAGTTAATCAGTCCTGCTTAATGTATGTTTTTTTAACAGTGTAATGGACTTGCTTTATTTAGATTACAAATTGTTTCACACAGACCCACCACTGTGTTGAAAAATTAGTGTCTAAATAGCCATTCATTAGCTTTTTGTTCTAAGAACAATTTCTTTTACAGAGAGTCTCTTGCTGGAAATGTTTGCTAAAGATATTTAAGTTACTTGAAGTGCTCATTTTAATAGACAGTCTATTTTTTTTAACATTGAGATATCCTTTCCAAAAAACTTGCCAATTTGGTTCTATTTAAAAAAAATTTATGGCAATTTTTGCATGTGGTTTTACACAATGCTTAAGGCTGAGTTCATATTCAAAAGTTGATGGGTTAGTGACATTATAAAATGTACATAATTAAACGCTGTCTTTGACAATCGCTGTCTTTTCAGTGCAGACAGCAATCAAATCAATGATAATTCCAAGAGGGCGGGTCTTACCGAACATGATATTTGCTCAAAGAATAAATGAGCCCTGAGGAAGCCTTTTTACTCTTCCAGATTACTCAATTGATATTCATGGGGTTTTTAACTGCCTTAGTTTAAAGAGGAAAATATTTCCTTGACCATTATATTGTCTACAATATGCATGATTTCTGCATCCTACTCAGAAAAAACAAAACGAAGGCTTGAAATGTTTTTGTACAGAAGTTTAAGGTACACGTATATTAGTCCTCTTGAAACATGTCTGAGGACCAAATGGCAAAAGACACTAAAAAGGACAAAATAAGCTTCCCTTAAAGTCCCCAGATTACTGTATAATTAGATATTAAACTTTATACCAATAACTTATCAAGAAATAAAGTTGCAAAGTAAATAATGGAGGCTTTGTGTGAATTACTGTTGATGCATATCCTGTAGATTGGTTAGAGGATTTATCATTCTTTATTTTCAGGCTCAGTTTTCACTTTATTCTTTCCCTGGTTTTCCCCAACTGTGTACCTGCATTTCCACAGTGTGTGTTAGGTGCTAGGGCAGGTAAAAATGCAAGGCAAAGCACCCTTGGGGCTTCTGGAAGTAAGCTGAAAGTTAGAAAGCTCGTCTTCTGAGCACTGTGCATCTCAATCCTTAGAGAAAGGCACAGTTGTGCAGTACTCTTTTGTGTGTATATTCTGAGCAGTGGAAAGAGTACTTAAAGTGAAGAAGTTCTCCTGACTTTCTCTGCCTATAGATGGCCTTGACAAATGCACTTTTGTACCAGGTGCTTCAGTTAAAACATCTGCTCATGGCATCCTTGAAGGGAAACTGTAAAATCCTGTATTAAGCTGTTGGATGTCTACTTCAGTTTTACAGGTGGAAAAACTTGTGTCAAATGTTCCACTGAAATGCTTCTTTTTATTCCTAAAAATAGCTGTAAGAAATTCTCTTAGGAGATTTAGAAGAGTTTAAGGACATGATTAAGATTTTTCTGATGTGATTTGGACTGCTAATTATTTTTCTCGAGTGCTTCCTTAGCCATATTAAAGAGTGAGGAAGTTGCAACAGGCTGCTCAGAGAGGTGGTGGATTCTTCATCTCTGGAGACATTCAAAGCCTGCCTGGACACGTTCCTGTGCAACCTGCTCTAGGTGGACCTGCTCTGGCAGGGGGGGTTGGACTAGATGACCTCCAGAGGTCCCTTTGAACCCCAAATCATTCTGTGATTCTCTGAAACAGGATTATCAGAACTAGCTTATTTTTTATTAATTTTTTTTCTGTTACATCTGTTAGCTTCTGATGTTGTCAGTATCTAAATACATGGGTGCCTTCTGCTACTTTCTTGTCTCCTTATAGTTTTCCTTTATATTTCAAAGCTGCCTGACTCAAGTGCCATGTTTATACAAACCTGCTTTTGGCTCACCATTGCCTTGCTGGTCAGCTCTTTCAAGGTCAGTTTTAACTTAAATCCTTAGTATAGGGGATTTTTTTTTCTTTGTACTGCATTTTTTAACTAATTAGTTGGAGTCCTGATTGACTGCTATACTAATACACTAGCAGTAAAGGGAAATGACCTGTGCTGCCTTTCATTCAAATGGGATTTTGCTGTGTAACCATGAGAACAAAATTTTGTACGTGGTTCAAGACAAGATTGTGTGTGACAGAGTACGTGTAAGTGAGCTGCTGTGCAGGAGTATCCAAAAGTACAGTGAGAGCTTTCTTTAGATATCATAGGCTACTGAACAAGAAACATGAAGTCTCCTGTGCTCTCTTCCTGTCCTGCTGCATGTGAGTTGTCAAATATTAACTCTCCATTGGAGGGGTATGTCATTTGTTCCTCAATTTTCCCAGCAAATTGCATTATGTGACCAATTAAATCCCAGTGGTTCAGTTGGTCTTGGTTTCTGTTACCTGCATTCCTGTGATGTTCCATCAGTTCTACACACACCCCTCCAAATACTATTTTACCTTGTCCATAGCTCAGAGGTTTCATGCTCCAACAGTCATATCTGTGTGTTGAAGAGCTTTGTTAATTTATACTCCGTGCATTTCCTATTGCTTTTCAAACCCATCTGTTTCCTTGATCTCCACAACTTCCCATTTCAGAGTTATAATACAGTTTGTCTTTTGTGAGAAGTATTTGTTTTCTACTTGCTTTGTAGTGTCTTAAATTAAGATCCCTCCTCCTCGTACTCTAAGAAGCAATATCACCATAAATAACACCTCCCCATTCACTTTGCTGGTGTCTTAGCCCAATCTCTTTTTTTTTTTTAATAACTGAGAGGTCCTAATTAACATCTTCATATAAAAAGCTATTATTTTGTAACTACACTTGTTGAAATGGGAGGACTGGTACTTCTGCAGAATTCATGATGTGGATGCATTAGGCGTTATGTGGTGATAGAGCTGTTTTGTTTTTCCTTTGTCATCTTCCAAGTAATTCCTAATACTCTGGGTTTGCTTTTTGATTGCTGCTCGACACTGAGCTGATATCTTAGTAAGTTTTGCAGAAAGATTTCACAGTCACTTTCCTGAATGTTAATTTCTAATTTAGAATTAATTATTGCATGCTTTTTTTTTTTGCTATGTGCTGTTGTGTATGGGGTTTGTTTTTTTTTTTCTTTCTTTTGGATTATTTTGCATATTGTGCAAGTCAAATTTTCTCTGCCCTTTTATCATCCAGCACACCCAGTGTTTTGTCTTGGCTTCTAATAGCCCGATGTTTCTGTACCATTTGTGGATTTTACCACTTGATATTTATCTCTTTTTGCTGATCATTTGTAAGGATGTCAGATGGTATGGGTATTCCACTAATAATGCCTTCTAACTCAAAGTTTAACCATTTATTTCTAGCTATTTAATCAGTAAAGTTGTAATTTTTTTTTTCAGTAAAAGGGCACAAGAGGTAAATACATGAAAAATTTCATAAAATAAATATGATAATTGTCCTTAACCTGATACGTGTTGAGGAGAACTTGAAAGCCAAGTAAAGCGCTGACAGAATGCAAATGGTTTATTTAATATTAAATTCCTTTAGTTATTGCTGAATTCTATCTGATTAGGTGAGCTAATAACATGTTTTATCCATTCTTATGCTTGTGAAAGGGGTGAGGAGAGGAGTAATACTTGCTTACTTTTCATATATTTCATTTAAAGGTGCAGTAGCCTTTGCCTATATCCTCCTTCACAGGACAGCGTTGTGATGTTGATGCAGAAAGCATAAACGTAATGTGGTGGGTATTCTTATGGTGGCTCTCCTCCAGCAAGTGCAAGATCAGGGCAGCAGTGGGGGGTGTAGCCAGGTCCTTATGGCTCCCACTGATGTGATGTCAGTGTCTCTCACTCATGGTGCCATGTCTTTGCTATACCCAGTGTCAGCGTGACTAGAGCAGGGGAAGGGAGGAACATCTCCGCATGTGACAGCAGCTGTTTAATTTGCTGAGCAGACAGTTTAGTGCTGCCAGTTCAAAATGAAGCAGAGCAGCGCTTGTCGGCAGGCGCGGTGGGAGCTGTGGCAGTGTGGGGGTGCCAGCCCCCAGCAGTGCAGAAGGTAGAAGATGGTTTTCAGCAGCAGCACAGACAGGCGCTGGTCTAGTCAAAGTGAAAATAATCCCTGTCCAGTGTGGACTGGGAACACTTACTCATCAGGGCACAGGCTCACGTGGAGCAAGTCTGGAGCTTTTGTGTCTGTCACAGCAGGCAAAGGGAGGTTGCTTCCAATTCTATGAAACTCTGGGTGGCTGGAGGTTTTTGCAACCTCTTGATTCATCTTACTATGAAGGGAAGAACTTATAAAATGACTTGACCACCACTGGTGGCACTGGGGTGTAGCATAAGGGCTTGCACACCTGTGCAGAAACAAAACATTCCTGCAGTCGTGAAGCTGAGTAGGACGAAGCTGGGAAATGTGAGAATGAAGGTTGCCTGTGGCACCTGAGGTTGACTTTCTAGTGCTTCTCCTGCTGATCTTATCTCTCCTGGCAAATGTGGCCTCTCTGCAGCTTGGTCAGGTTCACTTACTGAGCTGCTGGCAAATCTTTCCATGTCTTTTCTTATATGCCTTGGTGTCTTTTTTTTTTTTTTACTCCATGCTTTTAAATTCCTGTCTTTAAAGGAAGTATCTACTTCTTAACGAGTTATTTTGTGATGGTTATTTTTTCAATACTTCTGTGAGAGAAGGATCTGCTTTGTACTTACAAATTTTACTTCTCATCTATCTTATTTTTTCTTTTCTTTAAACACGCATTTATTTTTCCATCTGACTGTCTCCTATGCAGGTATTTAATAGGATGTAGCTTGCATAAACATAATTGTATGGCATGAGAGAAAGTTAAAAATGAAGAGATGTTAAAGATGAGCAGCATTAAATCCTCAAACTAGAGGAAATGTCTTCTAAGCCATCTTTGGTTGGTCTCCAATAGACGTTTTCTGTTGGTCGTCTCCTGCTCTAGAGTACTGCTCATTCCTGCTCTGGAATGAGTAAGTAATATGTTAAATGACTTTTATTGGTGACATTAAGAAAAGTAATTTATTTCTATGATAAGAAATAGAAAAATGTGGGTAGAAGTTTTAAAAATAACAATTTATTTCAATTTAAATATTAAATTCAGGTCAACTGGCAGCACTAACCCACATCCTCTCTAGAAAGCCTTAATGCTGAAAATGACCCAGAGAACTGGACTGGACAGGGCTCCTGGAATGATATAGAGAACTATCAGGCTGAGATAATACATTTTTCCATTTCTTACACATGTGATGCTATCAGTGACTCTCTGGCTGCTATTATGGCCCTGTGTGCCTCTCTAATAGTCTCTTTAAAAATCTATGATGTAGAACTGGATTCCTCTGTTACCAAATAACTGCAAACAGGGCAGAAGTGTTTTAATTTCATCCTATTCCTCAGACTCTTTCCAACTTCCTTTTTCTCTTCTGTTTTCATTTGATCTTTTTTACACCTGTAACCCTTTCCAAGCTCTTTTTCACTCTTTCACCTTGGGAACAGACTGTTTCCACAAGTAATTTCCTCTGGCACTACTGAAAAGTTCATGTGAGTGATTTATGTATCTAGAAAGGGAGAGAGATTTGGGATAATACGACTTCTACCACAGCGATGCTGCTGCACGTTGCACGACTGCTCTTGGCTTGGCTCAGTGTCAAGTGGCCATCCTGCTCATGTTTTTAGATCTTTAGAAATACAAGGAGGGAATTAGTTAATTAGGTGTTCTGTTGTCTGATATACAGCTGAATTATAAATGTAGGCTTTTCATCTAAAAACAATAGCTAAATGGAAAATGGAACATGAAATATGATAACCCAGCCCGTATGTTCCAAGCTATCAGGCTGGTTTTGGCATCAAGCATCTTGCTAAGACACAGGCACGGTTAAATGTTAATATAAAAATTACAATAAGGTTTGGCTTACCTTTGGTATAAACGTGGCTGAATTTGTATAGCCAAGCAGAGTTGCACAGCCTAGTTCTATTAATATAAGGCAGGCTGTTAATTAGTATGAAAAATAAGTATGTAAGTACATAAAGGAATCAGAGGCACATTTGAGAGGGCAGATTTCTGGAGTTATTGAGACAACAATTAGCAATATATGCGAATTTGGAAGTATGAAAGGAGATGGTAAATTATAGCAGGTCGTGTCCTGCCACTTCATGCTTTTGCCTTGATGGGAAATAACTGTTTTAAAAAAGCAGATGCTGCTTTCTGTGGCCAAGCTCCTGCTGAAGGAAGCCTGTGCAGTCACGTAGTAACAGCCAAGTGACTGATCAGAGCCCAGCCAACCAGGTGAGAAAACCAACCTGACCACCAGGCCAACAAAGAATGGTGTAGGGAGGGATGTGACAACCCGCAACCAAGGGAGGAAGCCGTGGACAGGGTTGGTAAGAGGTGTGTGGGGTGATGTGGACAGGAGAAACCTCTTAATCAACAGAGATTTGAAGTGGGGTCAATCCAGGTGTGTGCCCATAAATAAGGAAGGGCCTACAGGTCAGCATGGTGGGGACAGCTGTCCTACCTTCCCTGGGAAATCAGCAGTTGAAGTGCCTGCAGAGCAGTGCACACGGCGTGGGGAGCAAGCAGGAGGAATGAGAGGTCTGCATGCAGTCATCAGGATCTCAGGGACATGGTGGGATAGCTCATGGAACCGGAGTGCTGCAGATGATGGATATGGGCTCTTTAGGAAGGGCAGGCTGAGATGGCGAAGAGCTGCCCTTCATGTCCAAGAGCAGCAGGGATGCTTGAGCTCTGCATTGGGATGGATGAGGAGCCAGCCAAGAGCTTATGGGTCAGGACTAGCAGGCAGAGCAACATGGTTGATGATGTAGGTGTCTGCTGTATATCACCCAATCAGGAAAAAGAAGTAGATGGGACCTTCTTCAGATAACTGGAAGAAGCCTCATGTTCACAGGCCCTGGTCCTGACGGGGGGAATTTAACCAGCCTGGCATCTGCTGGAAGAGCCACACAGCTGAGCACAAACAGTTCAGGATTTCCGGATTATCATTTCACAAACGATAGCGAGTATTCATGCCAGTTTCCTCACTCCTCCAAAATTTAAGGACTATTTCTTTCAACATACACTTCTGAAATGAGACATTGACATTAAGTTGATTTGAGGTTTGTAGGATTTTCCAGTTCCTAAAAAGGCTTTTAGACCTGACTGTCCTTTTGGGTGCATTTACCAGGCCTCGGTGCAGTCTGCAGCGTTTAAGGGCGAGAGGGGCAAGTGGCAGAGAGCTCTGCAGTAGCGTTTCCCGGTCCTACAGTGTGGCTGTAACTCTGGAGCTGGGTGTACCCAGCTTTGACAGCAGCACACACAACAAAGGAACGGGCACGCTCACAGCGAAGCACCGAGAGATGAGTCTTCAAAATGAGACATGTCACTTGCTCTCCCGAGAGGCCACGCAACTAATCTGAATTCAGCCTGTACACAGAAACCACCAGCAGCAAATGAGTGCTGTGCAGCGTCAGAATGGGGTTATCCCACCTTTTTTGGCGGCACAAGGTACCTCGAAGCAAAATTCCCTCTGTTTCCTTTCTCTCCCTGGGCTTACACTGGACGTTGACTAGTCTAAAAGAGGCCTGCAGCAGGTTCACCAAATTCCAGCTCAGTGCAAGCTGCTCCTTGGCATTCACACTCACTCCAGAAGGTGTTTGTCCTAGCACTAAATTTATCTTCAGTGTAATGTAAATTGCCTGAAGTGCAAGAATGAAACATACACACAATAAAACAAAGCAAACAGCTTTGGTTTTCCTCTACAGGTTGAACAGCTATAATGTGGGATCACTTTGTCTCATTTTTTTAAACAGTCCTTTAGGCATTTATAACCCACAGTTGGAGTTCTTGTCCTGAGTAAAGTGGGACAGATAGAGTATATCATTTATTCCTCCCTCTAAGAAAAGCACTTTGATTTTTATCTTGAATGTTTCTATCTCATCTTTAATATTAAGCCTTCATCTAGGCCTGTTCCATTATAATGTATTTCCTTATGCGACATCGGTTCTACTGAATTTTTGACATACCTTACACAGCCTGGGAGCTATTTTTGCAGCACATACAGGTTTGAGCTACGTTAATAATTGCTCATCCCTTTACCTTCAAGCCTGTGTGCTCAGGAAAGCGTACCATGTTGCTATTTTAATACAGAGGTCTTGCCCTTATCTGAGTGAATGATGCGTGAACAGAGCACTCTGGTTGCTAGTGCTGTTCCTTTTACTGACTCTCAAACACAATTTGCATGCAGTTTATTCCGTTCATTCCATGTTAACAGTGTACGTATAAGCAGCAAAAGAACAGGGGCCACCAGTATGTGTGTGAGCATAGAGTTGGTGTGGAGTTAATGTGTGTGTGTGTAGCAGTGAACTTGAATATGTGTATGGTGCGAGTAACATCTTATTTCTTCCCTGACACCGTAGCTTATGTCTGTGTGTGTGTGTATATACATACATTGAATCCTGCAGAAAAAATCAGGTAGGCATCAGGGAAAAAATACCAGCATTATAGTGTAATGACCAAGTTAGAATTATTGTGTGTCTGAATCCAGGGCTTTTGTTGGGCTGCTTTACCATCGTACAGACACTAGAGATGGGGGGCTATTCCCAATATCACGGCAATATCCTTCCTATTTAGATTGTTGTATTTGCTTAGTTTGATTTTCTTGGAAGTCTTCTGTTGCAAGTGGCATTGGAGTAAAACCCCGATTTTGGGGTTATTTCTGCAAAAGTTTTCTAAAATTTAGCCCCTTATTTTTTTTTAAGGCCACAGACCTTCCCCCCCCCCTC
>NW_015094510.1:24432842-24441298 GCF_001431845.1 Calidris pugnax
CTTTCTTTTTTTTTTCTCTCTCTCTCTTTCTTTTTCTTTTTCTTTTTTTTTTCTCTCTCTCTCTTTCCTTTTCTCTTTCTTTTTTTTTTCTCTCTCTCTCTTTCTTTTTTTTCTCTTGTACCTGGACCCCAGACGCTGATTCTGCCCTCTCAGCTGGTCTCACTCACTCTGTTCACATTATTCCCTTAGGGCCATACTTTGCTCTGGCCCATCACATGAATCAAGTGATAGCTCCTTTCCCACCTCACTCTATGAAGCAGGTTGTGTGATGCCCCTGCAATGTGAGACGCCCAATCCCCCAGAAAATACCGTGTTGTGGTTCATTCTGGCTTTGGTGGATGCGGGGGGAGCAGGACAGTGTGAGCGAGACGGACTGTGTGGGACAGAAGGAGGCTGAAAGCAGGAATCTGGCCGGAGCCCCAGGGCAGAGGGGCCCGCAGGAGCCCAGGGTTTAGCCATGTGCGCTGCCTGGCCTTGCTTAATTAAGACTAAACCTTCATGTTCCGAGCCGGAGCCGTGCCGCAGAGCAGGAGAGGGCGCCAGAAGACAAGGAGCGGGGCTGACCCGGCGGTGCTTCCCGCAGCGCGGACCTCGCCCCGGAGGGGAAGGTGACCCGGGAGGACGGCACTGGGAGGTGCGGGGAGACACACGCTGCTCCTCCCTCCGAACCCCGACTTCGTCTCGCAGGGAGGGCAAAATAACAAAGGTTTGGGGGGAAAAAAAAGGTTTTCCTTCCTGCTGCGCCGGTCCCCTCGCACCCCAGGGCAGGGCAGGGGCTGGGGGGGAGGAGGAGGAGGCAGCGGGTTCTTTGACGTGACAGAGCATCCTCGGTTTCGCTGGGAGGGGAAAACCTGCTGTGGTGACAGCGCCTGCGGGGAACAGTAATTCTGAAATAAAATTAAAACTAACTCAATTGAAAATTAAGCAAAGCCAGCTGCAAAATGAATTGATGGAAGTTTTATGGGAACAGCTCTCGGGCTGTTCCGTGGTTCCTGGTGCCCTTTGGGCCCGCAGTGTCCTCACACCCCGGCACACCGCACGGCCCGCGGGACACAGCGGCCCAAGGCCGGCAGCTGCCCGGTGCTCCCCGAGCTCCGCCGGGCGCCTTTCCCCGTCCTCCTCCCGCACACCGCAGCGGAGAGGGGCGACGAAACCTCCAGAGCGGCTCTTCGGCTCCGCTCCGGCCCCTGGGCGGCGGGAGGCAGCGCGTCGTGACGCGGAGCAGCGGCACCGCTCCCGGTCCCGACCCCGCTCCCGGTCCCGGCACCGGCGGAGCCCTGGGCGCGGCCCCGCTCGCGGCCGGCGGGAGCTCTCCGAGGTGCTGCAGCGGCTCCCGCTGCCCGGCCGCTCGCCCGGGGCCTGTCGAGGGTTGCCAGCGGTGGCAACCAGGCGTTCCTCACGGCAAATCCACGGCGGCCCGGTGCTCAGGACATCTGGATTCCCCGGTAGGGCTTTGCTTCTCCCGAGAGCCCAGGAGAAGTCACCGTCTCTGCCCCGGGGACCGGGCCGTGATGGTACCACCTCGCTGCCAGCCAAAGCGCTGCAAACGAGCAGCGCCGTGACTTCTGGTTCTTGGAGTGTGCAAAATGCCTCTCTGTTATATTAAACTATGGTTTAAAGCAGCGAGGTTTAAATTATTTTTTGCTTATTTTATGTTGTACATGACATTTTAATTCTCCTGGTATCTAAATATTTGAAATCTAAATATGGAACAGGTTGCCCAGGGAAGTTGTGGATGCCCCATCCCTGGAAGTGTTCAAGGCCGGGCTGGATGTGGCCTTGAGCAACCTGGTCTAGTGGGAGGTGTCCCTGCCCATGGCAGGGGGGTTGGAACTCGATGATCTTTGAGGTCCCTTCCAACCCTAACCATTCTATGATTCTATGATTCTATGAAATAATGTATAAATCATGGATACAATATATACTGAACTCTATTTCCAATCAAACGATGGCCTGGCCATCATAGCTGGTTCAAAATTTTGGAATCCCAAAATTCCATGTTTTGGGACATTTACACACCCTGCGCAGAGTATGGTTTCATCCTCACAAGTGTGTCAGTTCTCTCAAGCTTCTTTTCCATCTTTCTGAACGCATCTGATTGGGACCAACTTTTGCTTTTCTGCGTTTTTTTACAACAGTACAGTACCCAGTGAGTCCCACCAAATCAGGATGGCAGCATTACACACAGGCCTCGGATTCCCTTTGCACCAGTCTCACTGATTACAAAGCCGGAGAAAACTGGACTCCCACTAGCTAGCAACCTAGCTGTGGGCAAAAGGAGGGAGTGAAAATAATGAAAACACACCTCATGTATTTTGAGAACTCTTTAAGTTCTGAAAATTAATCTCATCTTAAACTTCCTTCATTAAGCTTTTAATTTCTTCAACCTCCTTCTTCTTTGCTTAAGAATATAACTTTTTCTTAATTACTAGTTAATTATTATCTTGGCCAATATAATGGAACAACTACATTATCTATAAGCTGAGGGAACGTCTAAACTATGATCTATTGTACCACATGTACTCTCTGTGCAAAGCACGTGTAACACTGTGCGCTCTGTTCTGCACAGAGTTTTCCATCAATTGCCAGCCTGATGAATTCCTTCTGTGGACACTATTGTCATGGAATAAAAAGGACTTGTTCCAATTTAGCTTACTGTATTTTGAATGTATGCTTAAAAGCATACAAACTTGGAGTTATTCTGGTAAAGTAATAACACTGATGTTATTTCCTGAATTAACTTGCAGGTATGAAGAAGCTCCAACAGTTGAGTACTGAGCCTTGAGTATACTGGAAAAAATTACATTATTTTTCTTTATTTAGTTTCACTGGTTTTCTTAGTGTTAATATAGGAAGGGCTTTATTTTTTGGTTTTTTGATATTTTTCAGCCAAATCACAGATTACCTCCTGTGACAAAATAAGTACCAATGTCAGTTTCCAACACATCAATGTGATTATTCTGCTCACTATACTTTTATTTACATGTGTCATTATTCAAAGGTAATTTGGAAAACTTTGATGTGCCTGGCACTGATTGTTTTCCACTGGATGGAAAAATTCCACTGGAAATAAGAGGAAAGAACTGTCTAGCTTTGAATGAGCTTTCAATGGGGCTTGAAAAATGAAGATGCCTACATTTCCAAATCTTTGACCTTTTTTCCACCATTGCACTGATAGGTAATGGTTTACTCTTCTTCCACTCTGCCACCCCTTTCTCACACACCCATTGCAAGTGCAATTGATGGTAATTTCCTTTTCCACCTTCAGGTTAAATGTGTAGACTATGATTAACTCTAGGAGCAGTGTACTGTTGAGGGAAGCCCCTTCTGCGCTAGAAAGTATAGAAGACTACCAGATCCTTTAGAAGGTTATGAGTGGGCCATGCATGCATTAATACATGTTCATAAAATATCTACTGCTGCCCAGGAGCTCCATATCTTTGGTCACATCCCATTTCTGTCTATAGAGATACAGCATCTCTGTGAAGAAGATCCATAAATGATTTAATAAATTTTCTTAAGTTCATTAATGCTAAGCACGCTCCCTGGATCTGGAAGCTTCCTCTATAAATCCAGTAACAGCAAGCACTGCCTTTATGGCCTTTTATAAATTGTCATGATGAATGACAGATGCCTCCCATGTATCTCAGCAAATAATTTGCATCATGCTGGGGTTGATCCTGTGCATGTAAGCAAGGGCAAAGCACCACGGTACCAAGTTTTGGTTGAAGACCAAGACAATCTGTGGTGGTTTTTTAAAGATAGCAGAGTTAGAAAAGCAGAACTTCCATGCCATCACTCTAGTCCTGTAGCTCAATAACACCACTGCTGGTAGGAGGCCACAGGCTTTGTACCAACTTTGCAAGGCTTCAAGACTGAAACTTGTTTTGTTGGAGCTTTTCTTAACCTGCCTGCAGCTTTCTTTTTACTTTCTTTAGCTGTAACAGAATATCTCTAATGAGCAGGTGTCTGTGTCTAATTGTTTTGCTTAACTTTGTATGGTACAACTGTAGCATTTATAAGGATAGTGACAAGAAGTTATACTGTGTAGAATGAGATATTTATAATGAACATAATCAGAGAATGATAGAATCATCTAGGTTGGAAGGGACCTTTAAGATTATTGAGTCCAACCATCAACCTAACACTGCCAAAATCACCACTAAACCATGTCCCTCAGCACCACATCTACTGGTCTTTTAAATACCTCCAAGGATGGTGATCCCACCACTTCCCTGGGCAGCCTGTTTGTGTAGAGGAATATAGGCTTGGTATGACAGCAGATCCAGAAAGTGGGGACACAGGACACTGTGGAGGAGGCATAGGATGATAAAAAACAGGGCACAGCCTTGGCACCGGAGAACTCAGGGCTACGAAGAGCTCTCCAGTAGTCAGCTAAAGCAGACTTGAGAGCTGGGCGAAGCTGGTTTAGGGGTAACAAAAGAACAAGTATGTAAACGGCATTACATACAGTAAAACTGGATGTAACACAGAGCTGTAGACAAACAAAGAAAGAGCAAGGTGTAAAGACATGTTAAAAAATGTATAAAATAGCCCCATAACAGTTCTTAGCACAGAACTTGATGGGAAGACCCTGATTACCAGCTGCAGCCCTGACACTCAGCACTTGAGGAAGGCTGGCACTGTCAACCCTGGTCCCAGAGGGACAGTGGAAGGGTAAGCACAACACCAAAAAAAGGACAGATGGGAAGAATGTGTCTACAAAAAACCTAACTGCATTATTATTTCTGATTCTTTTTTGTAGTAGCGTTTTTTAATTTCTTTTTTTTTCTTTATTGTTCTGTAATAATTATCTGTCATCTTATAGTTCTTTGATTAGACCATTAAGTTTTCCACTATACTAATCATAAATTCTGAGTAAGGTGTGCTGCTTGTTTTTTTTTCAGAATGAAACTCTCTGCATAACATTAGTAACTGGAGCAAAGGATGCATCTTTTGGAAATTTGGGCTTAACAGTCTCTCCAAGGTCCCAGACAGTATCTGGCAC
Source organism: Calidris pugnax (assembly GCF_001431845.1). NCBI lineage: Eukaryota > Metazoa > Chordata > Aves > Charadriiformes > Scolopacidae > Calidris > Calidris pugnax. The sequence continues at coordinate 24,437,851 of NW_015094510.1, forward strand.
AGTCAGAAATAGAATAAAGATATCCTGTCTCCCAGCCTGGCACATTAACCACAGGACCATTCTTCCTGCCTTTGCTTTATTTATTACATTGAAATAATTATTATGCATACTGAGCTCTTTGAAAGTACATTGCTATAAATACTAGAAAAACGAGCACATTGCAATTCGAAAAATACCAACTCCTGTTTTTTGGTACATCGTTCAAACCATGGAGCCATTATGAGAGACCTCAGGGAATCATACTGCCGTGACTCATGGTCCGATAATACACAATTTAGCACACATCAGCACTATGACAAAGATGGGTGTTTCATAACAAAATGACAAAGGTGAGTCTTGCACAGCTGAAGAATCTGTTTATTTTCTCAAAATTCAGGGCTAACCTGTTACTTGACAGCCTTCAGAAACTCAGCTAACTCTCCTTCACCTCCAGACCGCACACTCAGCTTTTGTGATGGCCCTACTGCAAAGCCTGGGGAGCAGGACTCAGGTTCTTCCTCAGCTACTGAGATTATCCTGCACACTCGGTTTCCTTAGATACTCTTGCAGTCCACTTTCTCCCCTTGACGTCCCACTAGAAGTACAATTCCTGTACAATTGCAATGTACAATCACATTGTACAACTTGTGACGAGGCACAGATACTGCGGACAGGTCCTCTGATGCTCGCAGTCTATGCAGGGGAAAAGATGTTTTTGCTTTCTTCTATGCCATTAAGCATCACTGAAATGCCTGGTCTCTAATGCTCAGGGATCTGCCGTCCACAGGGATACATCTCAGGCTTGTTGAGATAAGTGCAGGTTGGGTAATTAAATCTCTTTGAGGAGCTCGAGTAGTCAAATTTACGTGATTGAGTAGCCCTGCACAGAGGCAAGCCAGATGGCGTGTTAGCTGGAGCAGCCTTGGAGAACACTGAGGGCACAGAGGTGAAAGCAAGGGCAGTGCATGACAAGGAACGAGCACATTTAGCTGCTACTGGGGCTTCCAGGCTGATGGCTTACAGTTGACAGTACTTTTAGCCTATTGCAAACACAGTTCACCTGAAGGTTAATTTCTGAACAAGAGTAAACCTGAAGCCAGGAGCTGCCATTCTTTCTTGGTCCTGTTTTGGAGCACTTTCCTTGACTTTGATCTGACAGCTTGAACCCAAAGCAAACTTCAGTTTAATTTGTCTTCTAGTTAAAACATATGTGAATTGATTTTCTGTTCTCCAGGCAATTCCTACTGGTGCAAAAACACTGACCATGACAGGAAATAATTTGTGGAGAGGCAAAAGAGCTGATGGAGAAAACCATGTTCATGAAAATAACCAGCTCCATGTCATGGGCTGAAAATAGTAAAGACTATTTACTATACAAATAGTAAATATTTACTATACAAATAATAAAGACTATATACCATGGCAGGAACTCCAGCATTCAGCATTGCCTCTACTGGATTATTTCATTGACAAAAGCCCTCGGGTCAGCCTTCTCCCAGAGCAATAAAATCCACCAGCGTAAAAGCTTCTCACAGGCTGAGAAATATGTGCCTGCAGAAGTCCTGTCCCGAAGTGAATGTCTCCAGATGGACCATGATGCACTCAGTGTAAGTCAGTGTAAAGTGTTGCAGTTCTAAACTCCTTTGTAGTTACGAAGCCCAAAATGATTTGTCAACAAAATTTCTATTTGCAACTTTTTGTGAAGTTGTAGCTGGAAAGTATCAGTTTCCATGTTATGTGTGAGGACACTGAAGTACAGCGAGATTCAGTGGTTTAGCATTATTTACGATCTTGGAAATAACACCCAAATTGCACATCCTGTATGGTAGCCAACTCTGAATGGCACAGTGCTTTAGGTACAGATCTAGGGCTATTTGTTCACAGACCTTCGAGGTATAGGGGACCGTTTCTTATGCAATAGGTCTTCCCCAAACTCAATACATCCTCATCCTGGGGGAGGCTTCTGCCTCATTTAAACCATCCTACCTTGAAGCTCACCTAGTAGAGAAGGCAACCCCTTTAAGACATGGCGACCAATGCTGGCTATGCCTGATTGAGACCAGCATCTGTAAAGACTGAAAGGCTTCTTTTTAGCTATTTTTCTGCCCTTCAATTTAATTCCTTCTTTGCCTGTTCTTGGTAGGTAAATTCTCATGGTTGCAAATGTTTTGCACAAAAAGGCGGTGTGCTGCAAGAGTTAAGTGGTATATTGATTAATCTTTCCTCTATTTCTTTTTTTTTTTTTTTTTGTTCCAGAGTTCTTAAAATAGAGAGCCTGACAAACACCTCCAGTAATTCTGTTGTTTTAAACAAAAAGCAACATTTATGTTACTGCTTTCCAGCATTTTCAAATAGATGTGCTGCCGAGCAATGCTGAAAGCAGAGAAATTTCAGTTTATATTACCAGATATTTTAAGTTGAGAAGGAATGAGACCTTTTGTGAGGAGGCTGGCAGCAGGCCACAGTGGTGAAAGATGCCCTTGTAACTGGAACAAAGAACCCCTCTGAGAATCACAGAATGGTTTGGGTTGGAAGGGACCTTAGAGATCGTTTAGTTCTGACCCCCTGCCATGGGCAGGGACACCTCCCACCAGACCAGGTTGCTCAAAGCCCCATCCAGCCTGGCCTTGAACACTTCCAGGGATGGGGCATCCACAACTTCCCTGGGCAACCTGTTCCAGTGTCTCACCACCCTCAAAGTAAAAAATTTCTTCCTAATATCTAATCTGAATCTTTTTTCTTCCAATTTAAAACCATTTCCCCTTGTCCTATCATTACCCTTCCTGGCAAAGAGTCCCTCCCCAGCTCTTCTATAGGCACCCTTCAGTTATTGAAACGCCGCTGTAAGGTCTCCCTGGAGCCTTCTCTTCTCCAGGCTGAACAACCCCAGCTCCCTCAGCCTGTCTTCATAGGAGAGGTGCTCCATCCCTCTGATCATCTTCGTGGGCATCCACAGCTTCTCTGGGCAACCTGTTCAGTGTCTCACCATAGTGAAAAAATTCTTCCCAGCGGGGGCTCTGTTGGGATGCTTTATGCACCCAAAAGTGTCAGTGACACACTAGTTTCAGACAGACATCCCAAACCCCCCCCCCAGCCCCAGAGTGCACCCTATCCCCTGGGCACACGGGGTGGCGGGAGGCTGTTCCCTCTCTCTGCTCTGCTCCAGATGGCTGCAGCGAGGGGACCGGGGCCGGTCAAAGGGGACAACAACCACCCTTCTGCCCCGGGAAGCCGTTCTTTCCGTCAGCGGCGGCGAGGAGGCGGTCAGGACCCGGCTCTGCCCCCCGCCCCGTCCCCGGTGCCGTTAGCGGAGGAGCCCGGTAGGCGCCCGGGGCCGCACGGGCCCCTCAGGCCGCTGTCCCCCGGGTCGTGGGCTCGGCGGGGCCCGGCCCTCCGCCGTGCCGGGCGGGGGAAGCGGGGGGTGTGGGGGGGGACAGCCGCCGCGCCCGGAGGGAAAGGAGCGGAGGAG